>NC_045596.1:67259457-67529457 GCF_009762305.2 Zalophus californianus
ACTGTAAGAATATTTAAACCACAAAAGGCTAGGATTAGGGTGCCTGGCTGGCTCAGTCGATAGAGCATGTGACTATTGATCTCAGCGTTGTAAGATCTCTACACGTTGGGTGTAGAGATGACTTAAAAATAAAATCTTAATTTTTTAAAAAAGATTTTATTTATTTATTTATTTGAGAGAGAGAGAGAGAGAGAGCACAACCAGGGGTGAGGGGCAGGGAGAAGCAGACTCCCTGCTGAGTGGGAAGCCCAATGTGGGGCTTGATCCCAGGACCCTGAGATCATTACCTGAGCCCAAGGCAGACGCTGAACCACCTGAGCTACCCAGGCACCTCAAAAATAAAGTCTTTAAAATATAAAAGACTAAGATTATTAACTGGCACATCTAGAAGTTCCACAATTTAGAAAGGTGGAATTCATGAAAAGGATCACATCAGATCCAAAACATAGTGTGAAAATTAGTGTAACTACTCTGTAGGCTAATCTGACAATGTGGATCATCAAAAGTCTTCAAAACGTGCACTAGTATTTTATCACTAGAAAAACAGGCAAAAGATTTGATAAGACATTTCACAGCAGGGAGAAATACATGAAAAGATGCTCAACTGTTACTTAATGGGTTGACAAAATAAATACACAAATAAAATACAAGTAACTACTACTACCAAAAAAAAAAAAGCCTCACACATGGAAAATCCAGAGCTGACTTGACTGGGGACAAACAGGTATTCTTGTGGTGGTTGATGAGAGCATAAAATACTATAATCCTTTTGGAAAGCAAACTAACAGTATTGAAAACAAAACTGCACACTGTCTTTCATCTAGCAGTATTACTTCTAGGTCTCTACACCTATAGAAATAAAAGGACATATAAAGATTATGTGCAAGATGTTCATCATAGCAGTGTTTATATATAACAAAGAGCCATCAAGGGGTAAAAGTTGAATGAATTATTGTACAATTATATGATACCATTCTTTGCAGCTTGAAAACAGGTGGTAGATTGATTTATACATGCTCAATATACAGTTAAGTAAAAGATCATGAATGTGTATTGGATTGCATAAACCCAATTATGTACATATTAGAAAATATATAAAAGTTCGACTTGAATGTATTATGTTTTCCAAAAAAATTAAATTAAAAAATGACTAAGAGAATATGTAACAAAGGTATTAAAAATAATTACGTCTGAATGACAGCCAAGGGACTTTAATTTCTTGTATTTTGGTGATTCCCAAATATTTGCAAATGACTTTTTTCAACTTTAAAAATATTTCAAAAACACTTAAATACGTAAGCTTAATATTTAATACATATTAAAAATATTTCAGACTGGTATCACCCATTATGTATGAAGCTGCAGATGTTTGTATGAAAATATAACTTGACCATTTCTGCATTTTATCCGACTCAAATTTTTAAAGTATAAAATGACCGAAATAGCAAATATTTAGTAATATCACTTATTTTCACACATTAAAAAAAGATGAAATTAACTTGGTTCTAACCATTTATATAAAACACATCAAGCAAGCAATTATACAATAAAAAGGCAAAAATAACAGTATAAGGTTGAGGTTCTCAAGCTCAGTGGTTCTCAGACTTTTGGCACATCAGAATCCCCCGGAGGGCTTGTTAAAACCAATTGCCAGGTCACAACCTCAGAGGTGGATTCAGTAGGCCTAGAGTGGAGCCTGAGAATGCCTATTTCAACAAGTTTCCAGGTGATGCTGACTTTGGGGTCCAGGAACTACACTTTGAGAACCACTGCTTTAGTGCAATGAAAAGTGGCATACACATTTATGATTTAAATTGGTCATGTTATCAAGCCAGATCTATAAGTAAAAAGAGATTTAAAAACCTGTTATTTACTGACGTTCTTACTTAGAAGCTACTAATATAGTTATGGACAGTCATTACCACAGTCTAACTTGGCATGTCCTTGGCGCAGAACATAACTTACAAAACAACCATTATTGTTATTAGTATTCCTTTTTAAGAGATCAGGAACTAAGGCTCAGAGTGCAAAACTTGTGTTTCAGTGACAGGGCCGGAATTCCTAACTAGGCCGATAACCCCCAGCAATTGAGAACCTACCAGAATGTACTAGGCACAGTGCTAGTTACATCAGAAAAAGATGAGTTAGATAGAGCCCTGTCCTCAAGGTACTGTCTGGCAGGAGATGCAGATTAAATAAAGAACAAGGTACTAGGAGAAAAGCAGAGGGAAGAAAGTTAACACCAACTTCAAGGGCAATACACACCTTTAGCTCTTTAACTGCAAACCTCACAATTTAAAATTTATTAGACTCTTGTAGTCTTACGTTACTTTGTTTCCCGTAGTTCTACTTCTTCACCTGAGTGTCTTCTCCCTGAGATGAGAACCATGGTTTCACATGGTTCATACGGCACTAACATAGGAGTCTCAGAAATACTTATGAAGTGACTGGTTGATAGGCTCATCTTTCAGGATGCCAGCAACTGTCCCTTCTTTGTCTAAAATGACACATATCTGAAATATAGGCAAGGACCCAGGATTTTTGAAAAACATTACAATATATATTGTTATTAATACTATCTCTTTGCGCTTAACTCTTAACTTCAGCTATCTTTAAAGATGTTTGGTCTTTTTTTTTTTTTAAGATTTTATTTATTTGACAGAGAGAGACACAGCGAGAGGGAACACAGGCAGGGGGAGTGGGAGAGGGAGAAGCAGGCTCTCTGCTGAGCAGAGAGCCCGATGCGGGGCTCGATCTCAGGACCCTGAGATCATGACCTGAGCCGAAGGCAGACACTTAACGACTGAGCCACCCAGGCGTCCCTAAAGATGTTTAGTCTTAATCAATGGTGTTACGAATATTGACACTTTCACTCAGGCCATGAATAGTCAAAGGAACTTCAAGTTTTTGTACAGAAGACAGAGCCAGCCAAAAACACACCAGCTAGTAAAACTGAGAAGCAGCTAGACAGTCATGAAAAAACCAGCGTGGAATGTCTAGTAGTCAAGAAGTGAGTGTTTCAAGGGTCTGGTCAATTGTGTCATGTAAGCTACTGAGAAGTCAGGCAAGTGAGAACTAAAAGTATCATTGGATTTAGACACCCTCGTCATTAGACCTTACATGAGAGCATAGAACCCAGAGTGGGCTGGGAATTACTTGAGGTGAGGAAAGGGAGACAGGAAGGATAATAGATTTGACAAGTGTGACCATGAAGGGAAGGAAAGAGGTTCAGTAGCAGCAGGTTAGGGATGGAAGGTGGGGAGGACTGATATTTTTATTTGTCTTGAGATATAGGACCACAGAAGCATCTGCTTTCTATTGACTTGCACTAGTAATATGATAATAATGGTAAATTTTTTTCATTTCAGCAAAAAGCATTTACCATATAATTTTTCAATTCCCTTGAACTGAACATAAAGGTCTCTCACTTTGCTGGGTAATGAATAAAAAGGACCAAGGTCGTCCGATGATGACTCAATTGTTTTCTTAGCAACATTAATTTCTTCAGATAGGAGAGTCTCTTTGAGCTGTTTAGTTCTAGAAAATATCGGTGTTTGGGCCTTGGCATTTCCAGTCATGGCACTTTTTAGATGTTCTTTAAGACTTTTTCTCCTATTTTCCTCTGAACTAGTTCTGACTTTGGAAGAGGAATCATCAATTTGCTGGTGTTGTTCTATTCTATTCTGGGGTAATTCCTCATTCACAGTCTTGTGAGAGGATGCGTTCCAATCCCTCTCTTTAGTAGACTGATTGCCCAAATCATCTGAAGAGTTCTGCAAATTTTCAAAGTATAAAACCTGTGAAGAAGGTACATCATACAAAATATCAGGTTCAATGGAGACATTTTCATGCCTACTCTGGTTCTTTATGTGCTCATCTGTTTTTAATTCAGTAAAGTTGCCTACAGTAGTAATGCTGAGTTTGTTGTGTTTGATGCTTTCTGAACAAAGATCTTCAGTGCTAAGGTCTGAGGCATGTTTCCTATGTTCAGGAACTTGCATATATTGTTGTTCCAGGTCATCAACTTGAGCTAAAAAAGAATTTTCAGCAAAGCTGTCATAGTCACCAAACATGTCCTCTTCACTGTCATTCTGGAAAGAAAACGAAAAGCTTTATGGTCAATTCTAGCTTCACTAAGAACAAAAGTTTCTGCTATATTGCTACCTCTAAATATATACCAGGTATATAATTACATGGATCACAGACTTAAATGTAAATCACCCTATGAAATGGATATTATCATCTCCATTTTACAGATGAAGAAAAGGAAAGCCAGAGTGTTTAAGTAATTTTCACAAGCTGTACTCCTAGGGTATGGTGATACTGGGATCCTAATTCTTAAGCTTTTAAATCCTTAAAAAGGTAGCAAGACCAATAGACATCTACTGGAATGTCATCTCACTAGAAGTTTCGGATAACTGCAGCACCATTCCCCCTCTCAGACTCCAATCTACAGAAACTGGCTTGTAACAAAACCATGCTTGTACAACTGGACACTCTTAAAGAGATTCTGTTCTTAGGAATTAGGAATTGGAAGGTAGGGTCTGCACACTGACTTGGGATGGTCTACTCAACAGAAGAGATGTAAATTTAGAGGTAGCAATATAGTGAAGTGATTAAGAAAACAGGATTTGGAGTCAGAAGTGCAGTTTCTTGACCTCTCAGGGCCTGATTTCTGTTGTCAAATCTAGATAATGTAAATAGCTTAACAAAGTACCCAGCACATAATGGGTGTGCGATAAATGATAGGTTTTATTAGTACCGCAGGAGCAGCAGTAACTTGGAAATCTAGATTTGCGTGGCAATCATGCCTCTTATTTGCTGCATGTACGACTTCTATGTCTCAGCGGTCTATCTTTGAGATCTATATAAAAATGAGGATAGCAAAGCAATACCTCACAAGTGAGAATTAACAGCGATAACAAAGTGGAGATAAGCAAATGAAGGCTAGTAGACAACTGGTCCACTGTTTGCATGTAGGAAGGGAACAACCAAAATTTTGGAGCGTCTAGTTCCCTGGCTTCTAGAGCTGGTCTTTGTGTTCTTTCAGTGGGCATGCGCGGTAGGAGACCTGGGTTTGTATCATCTCCCCCAAAGTGGGCAATGAGACAAGGAACTCGGAATTTGATACCTCGACCGGTTGCACCTCCACGGTTTTCCTCCGCCGGCTTCCAGCCACCATCTCCTCTTCCCCCTCCTCATCGCCCGGCTTGAGCTCGGCCGCGGTGGGGGCGGCAAAACCGCTCCCTAGGCTAGGACGGTCCCTTTTGCGGACAGACACCCGCCGGCGGATGCGGGAAACACCTTCATCCATGGCAGGGGCCGAGGACCCTGCCCGAACTTCGTCCCGTGTGACCGAGCCGCCAAACCCCTGTGGAGGAGGGAGAGGAGGGCAGGGCGCGGGTAGCAACTGGGGGAGACTGCGCTCGCTTCTCCATCCACCTTAGGATAAGACCACAAATCAATTGCCCCCGGGCTCTCAGACCGGAAGCGGAGGCAGAAGCGTAGGGACCCGCCTTTTCCTTGTCCAATCATAGGTGTCCCCGGCTTGCGACTGTGAGGGTTAGAACGCAAAGAAGCTGCGCAGGCGCGTTGAAAACCTTACCGGCTCTTCTCTTGTTAGCCCGCGGAACCTTTGAACCGAGTACTCGGGCCAACAGGGGAAGAGCATCGGCGGGGACTTGTCAGGACGATTTGGAAAGAGGAAAGGAAGAGGAGGAGCGAGGATCCATGGCGGCTTTGGTTGCTGTTTGTGGTGTTCTAGGGAGGAAAAAGTTAACGCATTTCGTAAAGGCTGCTCTCTGCCTCACAGATCCTGGGACTCACGCGGGTACAATTTCCATATCCTATACTCTTTTGTGGCATTGCAGCCATTGCCGTAGCGCTAACTAGGTTGGTGGAGTTGTCATTATTAGCTCAACGACGCCGGTTTTTAGGCGATTAAGAGCTTCTCCAAGAGAGATGGGAATCTGTAATGACCAATGACTAGTATTTCATTTTTTAAAAGATTTTATTTATTTATTTGCGATAGAGTACGAGCTGGGGGGGGGGCAGAGGGAGAGGGAGAAGCAGACTCCCCACTGAGCAGGGAGCCCGATGCGGAGCTCGATCCCAGGACCCTGAGATCATGAACTGAGCCGAAAGCAGACGATTAACCGACTGAGCCACCCAGGCGCCCTCATGACTAGTATTTTAAAGCCGGGGGGGGGGGGGCGGAATTAAGGAGAAGGGGGCGTGAATGTCATGTAGTACACTTTTTATTTTCCTTTTAAACACACAGAGAGAGTGATCGCGTGATTCTCAAAAAGAGGCAGGGACTTAACTTGCCTGAGAACTCCAGGTAGAGTTGGTAAGGAAGGGACATTTCCAGAGTCACCCGGTAGTACATTACAGGAGTTGTCTAAGGTCCCAGATCAGGGCAAAATTGTGACATGGGCTCTCGAGTCTATCATTTCTGCATTTTATCTTCTCTGTCCATAACTACTCGTTAGGGGGTCTTTTACATTTTCCCTTTGGTATAACAGTGCCTTTCTATTGCTTTCCCCTTAAGTGTTTGCCTTAAAATCTGTCTCTAACCAAGGAGTGAGGGGAAAATAAATTTCATGAAGACAGCAGGTGAGAGGTTTGTAAGGGGTGGAGAAATACATGTCCTTTCCCCAAAGCCTTGGAAAGCACATTCATCTTAAATCTTACTCTGCCTCACATCTAAAGGTTTTTATCCAGTCGTTGTATGTGAATATAAAAACCTTTATGTTCTATCCCTTGATTCATCTTGCTTCCATAAAAACAGAAATCTTTAGTTGCTGAGCTGACAAAAAGAATTGGTTTGTTGCTGTTTATTTAATTGCAGTGCTGTGGAGGAGTTGTTCACAATATAAGCATGTAGCCGGCAATGAGGACCTGGTAAGACTTTTTTTTCTTCTTTTTAAGGCATTTGCAAATATGACCAAATTATTATATTTTAGCTATTTGAATACGACAGAACGAATAAGATAATAATCAGTTTGAGTTTGAAAATTATAATTCATTGGTGAATTGTCACTTAAGTGAGCTTTGAAGTAAGAGAATTCCTAGAGTCCTAACAAGAAGCATCGCTCGCGTAACACTGTACTTTTCTTCTTAGATCTTAAATTTAAGGATATGTGCTTTGGAAACTAAAAAAGATAGTTTTGGTGGGTGCAGTAATTACAGAATATCCAACAGAGGGATTACAAAGTCTACCTGTACCTTGGTTCTCTTCCCCATTTCAGATTCAATTCTTTGTCCTATTCATTACTGGGGGTGGGGAGTGGGTGTTTTAGTAAATGAAGGATCAAAATTGAAGTCCTGCTATAAGCAGGACATTAAATAGTTTGTTTTAGCCTGTAGGTGTATTTTTATGGGTTTCAAGTACTAGCATTGGGCTTAGCCAGTGTAAGTTTTCTTGCTACCTGCAAAGATGATTTGACACTAATCAAACCATACAAAGCACTTAGCGCAGTGTAAAGAAGGAACATAGTCATTATAAGTGAACTGCATGTAAATTGGATTAAAGTTTGAGGAGTTGGAAAACACAGAAGTCTTCTAGTCTCTTGAGCATCCTTCTTGTCATCTAATGCACACCATAGTTCAAGGGAGTAAAGGAAATTACTAGAGCTCTTTTCTAGGTCATAAAATTCCCCTGAGGCTCTAATGAAATACGGGCTCTCAGAAAAAAGCTCACAGTCTCTTTCATTTGAAATTTTGCATACAACTACAGTGCATTATGGACTTCAAAGCCATTTCTAGATTAAGACTCTCTTGATTGGAGACGTGAGTATACTGATAATAGAAGGGAGGCATGTGGCAGAAGCATTAGAGGCAGTAATGAAGACAGAGAAAACAAAAAGGCTGACATAAATGTATAAAGCAATCTGGGACCATAAAAGTTATCCTCCCATAGACCTTTGTTTTCTCCAAGGATTGTATTTTATCCCAGAATCCTTCTCCATGATTTAATTCCTCCTTAGCCAAACCAGAGTATTTGTACAAAATATGTATGAACACACTGAAATCTTTAAAATGGTGACTCCTTTTCAGAATCACTGATTTTTCTTTATAAGCCAAGCTGTTGTATTTTTTCTTTTTCATAGTAAGAAAGGCACAACTAATCCTTTAGATAGATTTAAATGTGGTAACCTTAAGATTTAATTTTTTTTAATTTAACACATCAAACTGTTTCATCTTTTTTATTTTAGCCCGTTCCAATGGAAAATCCTTATAAGGAGCCTCTTAAAAAATGTATCTTGTGTGGAAAACGTGTGGATTATAAGAATGTACAGGTGAGATACAGTTTTACTTCACTGTGATATTTGATTTTAGGATTTGCTCCTTTGTTAGTCATAGCTAACAGGCTTTGTGTAGAGGCACCTCTTTTAGGGACTTCGTAATTTCAAATCTGGTTTTCTATGTATAAGTCATCTCTGCTTTATTCTAATGAGAGCCCTTTAGCTCTCCCTCATCTGCTATTATTTCAGGTCTGTGTTTTCTTGTCTGCCCTGGAGGTCACCAGTAGCTCACTATGCAGTGATTCCTAGTTGGTAGAGTTGAATAGTTTGGAAAAATCGCCTCTGGTGAATTTGGTCTCTGTACTAATAACACTACCGATATCTCTGCTTTAAATGTAATTTTATCTGTTGTAGGGCTCAGCAGATTAAAAGTGGAAAATCTGGGGGAGAGAATGGTGCTGTAGTGAAGGATATTGACAGCAGCAAAAAGTGATAGTAGCTGCCTTAGGTGAAAACCAAGAAGTTTAAAGATGCATCTTAGAAGGATTATGTGTAGTGCCAGGAACAATGCCTGGTACCTGAAAAATACTAAAGAATTTAATAGAATGTAAATTATGGCAAGTGGCCTGATGGACCTGTACCTCTTGGAAGACCACACTGTAGTCTGATACAGTGTGATAGCCTATCGTGACAGATGAAATGCTTAGTGCCTTATTACAAGCATTTTAGGAAGCATCTGTGGAAAAGTTCAAGAAAACAGCTTTAGCACTGAAAAAAATGTGTACATTAATCTGTTTCAATATACTGGATAAGAGATGTTAACTTAGTAATCACTTTTTTCACTTAACAGAATGACCTATTAATAGAATGAGCATAGTTCAGTATTTATATTTTATGAAGTTTGAAATTTATTTATAAACCTTTACATAACTGGACAGTGATATATAATTTTTTAAATTTACATAATCAAGGTTGAACAAATGTATTGATACAAATTTTTTTTCTTCTCCAAATATAACTCAAAACAGCTTTTGTCCCAGTTTATTTCTCCATTTACTGGATGCATTTATGGAAGGCACATAACAGGTATTTTGTTTTCTATTATCGCAACTTATAAAAAATTATACAAATCTATTTGTTATTTAAGAGAAATGTCAAATTTTCAAGTTGTGCTGTAAATCGCTAGTAGACCAGATACTAGAGGTACTTTTGAGAAAGTGTCTTTGTAGCCCAAAAGGATTATTATTTTACATGTCTTCTTATGCTCAGAGTTAACTATAGGCAGACAATCTGTAAAAAATTAGGGCTTTAGAAAATTGTGTTAATGTTTTAGAGTATACTGTAATCGTTCCTAGACTACTTATTTAAACCGGGGCCTATTGCCTATAGACCAAGTTAGATCTGCCACCTGTTTTTTAAGTAGCTTATTTACATAATGCCTGTGGCTGCTTTGTGAGCTACAGCAGTGACTGTATGGCCCGCAAAGCCTAAGATATTTACTGCCTGGCTATTTATAGGTTTTCCAACCTTTCCTTAAGATAGTTGCTGTGCATTTTGAGTGTTGACATTTTTTATGAATATGAAAGCATTTTTTTATAGGTCTTTGTGGGAAGAAACAGAAAGAAATCACAAAAGCAATTAAGAGAGCGCAAATAATGGGTAAGAGCACCTGAAAAACTGAATTGGGCCAGTCAAAAGTTTGCTCATTATCTTTTGTGAAGCAATTTCATTGTCTTTTACAGGGTTTATGCCAGTTACATACAAGGATCCTGCATATCTCAAAGACCCTAAAGTTTGTAACATCAAGTATCGGGAATAAATCATAGGAGTCTTAACATCCATAAATAAACATATTTTACAATAAATGGTTGTATGATTCTAATACTGACTCAAATTACAAGATTTAATAACTTTGGGTAGAAAACCGGCTAAATCTTTTCAAACTAAAGTTTTTTAAATTCTTAATAATTGAAATCTTACAAGGAAAAAGTGAGTAAAGCTTCCTCTTCACTTTTAAAGAACATGAGTTATTTAAAATGTTAATACTTGTTATTTTATATACATACAAATTTTAAAAAACTGGTACTGTAGGATGGTCCCCAGTTAGCTCATAAAACTCATGGGGATTTAAAATATAGAAAGAATGGGGGCGCCTGGGTGGCTTAGTCAGTTAAGCATCTGCCTTCGGCTCAGGTCATGATCCCAGGGCCCTGGGATGGAGCCCCACATCAGGCTCCCTGCTTGTCCGGGAGCCTGCTTTTCCCTCTCCCTCTGTAACCCAGACCCCCCACTCCCCGCTTGTGATCTCTGTGTCAAATAAATAAAATCTTTAAAAAAAAATATGGAAAGGATGATTTCTATTGGAATTTTACTTTAGGCCCAGATTCTGTCTTGTAAATGGGATTTTAGGGATATGGGTGCATGAAGGTGGAATGCTTGTATTATGTACAAATTCCATGTGGCAGGGTGTGGATTTAAAATTGCTCAGATTTTCTAACTAGTAAATAGAAGCATGCCTGGCTAGGACAGTGGGTCTTCCCTTTGTAGAGATGTTACATGGGGATGGATAGTGGTGCAGTTGTAGGACCTCAGATTTACTCCTGGGCTAGTCTATCTTAAAACTGGTAGCATATTTTAAAATGATCCATAGGCAAATGGTCTAGAACTATCTTACTCCAGTGATACAAACTAATTGCCAAAAGATGAGAATAATTGGGGAAAAATGATCTATGAGGACCCTTTTCCTTTACTTAATACCCTGAAACTTGGGCCATCAAACTTATTTATGGAAGTTAAGCCAGTACAGACCTCAGCAAGCTTCTCTGATGGAAAATTTAGCGTTTCTTTTTTCAAAGAAGATGGATCATTGTGCACAAGTATAAGTGAAATATATTACCTCTCTATAGTGTTTTAGCAAATTTAACTTTGGATGAAAGCCTGTTTCTTGTAAGCAGTCTTTGGAAAATCTTAAGCTATTGTCTTCAGAAGACATTCGTGTATGTTGGTTACTTATTGCTTCTGCAGTTCCTTGTCTAGCATGTTTTATCTGTTGGTTCATAAACTGGTACGTGGAGGGCAGGGAGAGACTGAAGAGGCAGGCAACTCCCTATTTGTAGGTGGCAGGCTTAGTAATAAGGGAACTTACTTAGGAAGTTTGTCTTGGGTGGCCACAAGGCAAGTACATCTCTGCACCTGCCTGCTAGTCTTAAAAGTTTTTACTGAGGCCTTAACTGGGTTCAGTCACACATACAATCCATATGGTGTCAACACCTTACTTTCTCAAGGCTATGTCTTTGGAACAGCTCCCACTGTGGGAAGTTAGGCAAAATGTACACTCCAAGGATGGAAGTAGGTCAGGAACCTTTGTTTCAGTCCAGCTGGCAGGTCAACCAGCAGTCTTGTGTTCTCAATAACCTCCTCCAGCAGTTCATTTGTTGGTTGCATTTAGTCCTTATCTATGTTCTATGTGATGTTCTATATGCTTTAGTGATGTTTGTGGTTATTTTAAGATTTTATTTGAGGGAGAGCATGCGAGAGAGCACAAGGTGGCGCGGGGTAGGGGTGGAGGGCGGGAGAAGCAGACTCCCTGCAGAGCACGGAGCCGGACACAGGGCTTCATCCCAGGACCCTGGGATCATGATCTGGGCCAAAGGCAGACACTTAACTGACTGAGCCACCCAGGCGCCCGTTTGTGGTTATTTTTAAGTTAGGCTTCAGACTGCCAACCTATTACCCCTCCCTCTGCCTGGTGGTGTTACACAGCAGTGCTTCTTAGGTAACCAGTTAAACGATCCCAACAGAAACTCATTATTTGTACAAAACATCCCTGCTGTTATACGGGCTTCATTAGCACCCCATGGTAACTAATGCATGTTAAAATAGATAAAAGATAGTTTTCATAGTAGCTATGAATTTGTTCTGTCACTTAGGAAGTAGCAAATGGAAAAGCAATGGTCAAAGTGTGTGTTCAGCATTTCATCCAGGGAGTAAAACACGAAGGCTTCATATGATGTATAGGCTTTGTGGAAAATTCTCAAAATTATGGAAAAGACAAATACAGAAAACACAGTGAAAGCTCTCTTAGCCAACTTCCACTTAACCAATTCACTGGATTAAAATGGAGCTTTACATCCTCAAAATCATACTGAAGCCCATACTCTTCAAACCTGCTGAGTTTTGCATTGCCAAGAGGCAGTTATTTTGTTCCCAGACCTGTGTTAGTTTTGTCTTTGTATTGATGAAGTATGAGCATTAAAGTTATTGTTGCAATGAAAATGAAGTAAATGCTTTTGAAAGATAAAAAAATAGCTTTAAGAAAATAGTTGTCAAGTTAGGTGTGGTTAGGACAGCTGAAGAAGGTTGGAAGTAGGAGGGTGCTGTGAAATGGAAAAAAAAAAGCATTCTGTACTCAGGTTGCTTTTCAAGTTTCTTTAAATTCTTCACTTTAAAGAAACTAAAACTGGGAATTGTAAAGGTTAAATAATGGATGTGATTAATACTGGAACACCAGCATACTCAGAATCTAAGTTCCTAATCCTACAACAGAAGGTTGACAAATGAATGTACAATTCTGCTTTATGTTAAAATGAAATCTCGGTGATAGACATACGTATACCTATACACATATGTACCATTTTTGAGTCCCACTTTAATTGGCCTTTTCAGCTACTTGACCAGCTGCTGATCTCAGACACGCTGCATTATCAGGCTTGTTCTGTTCTCAAATTCTGGATTCACTCAATTCTGTGTAGAAGACTCTAGACTAGGGAGAGATATTTGTGCCACATTATAGTTTTGCCATAATTAGAACTGCCAGATTTAGCAAATAGAAATACAGGACATGTGATTAAATCTGAACTCCAATTCAAATTATTCATTTAAACAATAAGTTTTCAATGTCTAATACTGCATGTTGTCCAGGATTTTATCTGGCAACCCTAGCCATTTATTGTAACTTAAGGAGCAGGAATTACTGTGCCTTAGATAAAAACGAAATACATTTCCTATTAACTTTAGACATCTTTTTTTTCTATTGTGAAAATAAGGTTAGTCTTTCTTTTCCAATTCTAAAGAATGCTACAGAAGTTTAAAAGAGTATCATTTAAGCTTTTCCCTCAACAAAAAAAGGGGGGGTGCCTGGCTAGTTCAGTTGGTGGAACATACGACTCTTGATCTTGCGGTTGTGGGTTCAGGCTCCATGTTGGGTATAGGAATTACTTAAAATCTTTAACAAAGGAGGGGGACAAAAGTATGGTTTTAAAATAAAGTGCTTTAAAAAATAAATGCACTAGAACTTATGTATTACTGCAAAATACCTGAACATAGTAAAAACAATACAAATGGCTTTACCCTTCAGCCAATTAAAAATGTCCTTTTGGCCTAAAATGATCAAAATGTAGGAGACTGTGGATATTCACCACAACCCTTCATTTTTTCAATGTCTTCATCTGTTTCAGGGCTGCTCATTGTGGATGCTTTTTCTTGATTACTACTATCAGTATCTGTTTTAGATGGTTTGTTTTGTATCTCTAACGGCCGTGACTTCTTGAATTGCCATCCATCATCGGTATCTAAAGCTTTACGTTTAATCATTTGAGGCGCACCACTAGCTGGACTAGCTTCAGGAATGTCAGTGTATTCTACCATTAAGGTCAGGTTGTCTATCACATTGAGCTGGTGGTTGGCAGTACAGCTACTTTTAGAAATATGCCTATTTTTCAAGGAGATAACACATGAATGAAGAAATTCATGATCTGGAAAAAAGGTCCGTAAAGCTTGACAAAGAAAAATGTTCTCCTGAGGGTCTTTTTCGATGTTCTCTCCTAAACAAAATAAAACAATAGTTCAACATACCATATTTGTCCTACAAAGCTTTTGTAATCTATTTGTTAGTAAAGTCAAAAAGACTTTTAACTGAACAGTTCTATCAGATCCTCTAAATTGAGAAAAATGGTGTGCATAATCCCAAATACTAATACATAGAATACTGTATGCCACTGTATTCTAAAAGTTTAAGTTGTATTTTTTAATATCAACAATATAGTATAGCTATAGTAATACCAAGTTCTTTACATAGTAGGATTTAAGAGTATTAATAAAACAATTATTTTTAACCCTAAGGCAGATGATCAGTTAGTAGAGCCAGCTCATCCATAATTCACATCAGTGAGAATTTTTTTTAAAGCAGAATTCACATAGTTTTTTTTTTAAAAGCACAGAAGGTAGTGATGTGTGAACTTTTTACTTACGTGCTGCTTGAATTTGTGCCTGTTTTCTTTTTTTAATTTCCCATTTCAATCTGGTTACGTCCTTTAGTAGTTTCTCTACCGCTCGCTCACTGTGTTCTACTTTCTTGCATATACTCTGCAAAATAAAATAAGGGCACAGACAAAATCCAAGTTGTATACTACAGCTAGGTTCACAAATGATAGACAGTCCTTTGTGGTACACAGTATCAAGTATTATTAGCCTTTATAAATACTTTATTTTGCTATTTTCTGAAGGAACTCAACAAGCACTTATATGGTGCTTTATAGGTTATAAAATGCTTTCCAGATGTATTAACTTTCCATTTATACACAGCTTTATCACACCAGTGATACCTGCTTGATAATACACAGAAATAAAAAAGGTATTTCAGTCACTTTGGAACAAAAAATACTGTAGTATTTTGAGAAATGCTTACTTACTGCAAACATTTAACATTAAGAAACTGACAATAAGGAAAAGTAACTTCTATTGTTATGAAAAAACTATTACAGATTTTTAATTAGTGTAAAAGAAACAACTTTTGAAAAGCAGGCTGGCCTTACTTGTCATCAGTTTTAAGTACTAGTTAAAATACCCTTTGACTCCGTGATTTCATTTTGGGAATATATTTTAAGTAAATAATAAAAATTTGTATAAGATGATGTTTCTTAGTATAGTATCAAATCAAAAGTAACTTATTTCCAATTATAGGGTAACAGATGTTACATCTTGTTTTAGAATGTTAGTTTTTTACTTCTTCATGCTTAGTTTTAAAATGGATACATTTTAGGATATTTGCCCAGCCTGTTTCTCATGATCTTGTCCAACGTGCCATAAAAGTTCACCAGTAACCCCTTTACCAACTTCCATCCTAACTGACCCAAGCAGAGATACCACATAGCCAGATGGCAAATCCCAGTCTTCTGAACAGATCTAAATGCTGTTCTCTGGTTAGCCAGTGAATGAACAAACAGATCTGTAGGTACTATGAAGGAAGGCAGTGTGTAGACACAAAGGGAAAAAGTAAGTTTGATGACATTCTGGCTCCTGGTTCTAATTCCTTCCTGGAGTTCAGCTTTCTGCCTACAGTTCCTGTAATATACCTCTACATCCCCTATTTTAGCCTGAGTTAGTACTCTGACATTGCTATATGAAATACACTGCCATTAAAAAGAACTAAAGAATATGTAGCAAAAATGCTTAATGCTTTTGAAATGAAAAATGATTATGACAGCAAATAAAAATGACACAAATTTATAAGTCCCCATCACTGTCAACTATGTAAAAGTATGTATATACTTTATACATATATACAAAAAATTATAAAATATGGCAAAGTGTAAATGGTTATGTTACAATGATGGGATTCTGGACGTTTCTCTAGTTTCTAAAATTCCCGTATTATCATTCACATTAAAATATAGCAATATTAGTAGTGTAAAATGTATTAACCCTACTTCTCTTAATTTGCCATGTTGATGAGAATGGTGGCCATGGAATATACTACCCAGATCTCCATTTGGAGGAAGCATAGTTGACTAACAGCCCCAGCTACCATCCTTTTGGGTCTACTGAAGCCAGAGGCTGCTCTTAACTGACTGAGCACAGTGAGGTATTAGTACAGATCCATTCCAGTAGGAAAACTTGCACTGAGACTCCCATCAGCCTGGCTGAAACCACTCCGGCCCTACAGTCTAAAGTTGTCTCTACCCAGCTGTCGTCCCTCCTGTCCCCTTTCTCAGGTGTCAGACTCAGCATTACAAGTCTCTCTGCCCGCTCTTGCTCCTCCCCTCTTTTATCCTTCTCAGGCCTAATCAATCTCTTACATGGCTAGTCCCTCCCATCTTGACGTCTACTACTCAACTGATTCAATGAGACCGAATTCAGTACCGTGGTAGATTATTCTGTTCTCAAATACTGCTTCCCTTTTTATCCTGTAAAAGGATTATATATCCCTGTCTACCGCCATGAAATAGGGACATATAATCTACCAATGAAATGTGAGTGGAAGTGACATGCCGGCTCTGAGAAGATTTTAAGAGCTGTTGTGAATGTCTACCAGCTTTCTTGCTCTTTTCCCTTGTCATGAGAAGAGCATGTCCCACATAAGGGCTACTCCTTCAGTCTGGGTCCTAGAATGAAGATGGCACTTAGAACAAGAGCAGAGCTGCAGCCAAGATATAATGTGAATGAAACTGAACTTTTGCTTTTGTAGGCCACTGAGATTGAGGTCTTACCGAACCTAAACTACTACAAAAATATAAACCTAATCAAATGTCAAGTTATCCCTAAAAGATTTCAGTTATCAATTTGATATGAACTCCTTTTAAGTGTTTGATATGTTAACTTACCTTTAATTCCTCTTGTAAAGAAGCATACATTTCATTTATTTTATGTACCTCCTTTAAAGATCCATCTTCTGTAAAAAATTCAGAGCTGGAAAAATTACCATTTTGTCAGGCAAATGTATAGAAGTCATTTTAATGCTATAATGAAATACTTATTTATAGTTGAGGAACAACAGAAGATTCTTTTTACTGGTTTTGTAGGGACCATATTTTCTCAACCTGTTTCACAGCAAAACCAATCAGAAAACTTAGTTTATATATCTTCACATTAGCAGACTTTGAAGCCTCTTAAGGACTATTGCCAGGACTCAAAAGAGGTTAAGTAAAAATAAAGACTGAAGGAGAGAGGGGGAGAAAAAGGTTTCTTTCTTGGCAATGGGGACCAGTCAATTTTAAAAATATTTTATTGACTTTAAGTCATCACTGAAAGAGGCAACATTATTTTACATACCAAAAAGGAAAAAAAAAAGGCTAAGGCATAGTTTGTAAAATACCCCAATTTGAGATGTAAAACTGTGTCTCAGAATCAGTGAAATATGGTATTCAGTTTCTATAAAATGGTTAACGCTTGTGGGGACACAAAAATAAATAAAAATCTAGTCCCTTATTCTCAGTTTCCACTCGAGTAAGCACTCTATAGTACCAGTGTTATTTCTGACATTAACTATTCCCTTAATGAACACAAAAAAGTTACAGCTCAGCACCCTACAGGATGAGTGAGTCTTGGCTAAAGCCTCCTATTTTTGTCATTACTTAATATCCAGTCTAATTTCATGCCTTTATAATCTATTTTTTTTAAGATTTTATTCATTTATTTGACAGACAGAAACACAGTGAGAGAGGGAACACAATTGGGGGAGTGGGAGAAGCAGGCTTCCCGTGGAGCAGGGAGCCCAATGTGGAGCTCGATCCCAGGACCCTGGGATCATGACCTGAGCAGAAGGCAGAGGCTTAACAACTGAGCCACCCAGGCGCCCTCATGCCTTTATAATCTAAATTGCTGCCTTAGAAAATTATTTTGAGACTAGCTACTTATTCTTAGAATACATATGAGGACACATACAGAATATAAAATACCCCCCTTTTTTGTATGTTATAAATGAACAAGTGCTAGAAGGAAATATGGAGAAACTAAAAAGTCTGTTTTACTTGAGT
Organism: Zalophus californianus; assembly: GCF_009762305.2. Classification (NCBI taxonomy): domain Eukaryota; kingdom Metazoa; phylum Chordata; class Mammalia; order Carnivora; family Otariidae; genus Zalophus; species Zalophus californianus. The sequence goes on from NC_045596.1 coordinate 67,277,456, forward strand.
AAGGTGGTCATTAGTTTCCTTTCATTTTTATTCTATGTAATAAAAAATTAATTTTAAAAAATGAATAGGAGTAAGTTCAGTGGAAAGCAGTTGAAGAATCTCACCTGTGTGTTTTTACTGCTCGGCTAAAACCAGTGGACTCACAGGAACCTGACATGGTTTTATAACCCAGTTGTTCGGACATGCCCAGATTGGCCACCACTAATGGTATCCTGTGAAAAAGTCTGAAGAAATGAAATTTTAAAGTATAAACTTAAAGTGAAATATTAGCATCCACCTATTATATACCTATATATACTTATATATTTTATGTACAGAGTACCTTTCCCCTACAAGATTAAAAAACAAACAAACAAAAAAACCATTCCATACTACTTACCTGAGACAGAATTTACTGACTTGAGGCAAATGGCTTTTAAGTGGTTAAATGTGCACAGTGTAAGATAGTTGTGTGAAAATAATACTTTAATAGCTATCTTAACATGTAAAAATAGGCAGTATTGTTGAGATTTTAGCCATCTTCCATGAATGATAAAATTAGTCTTAGTTGGTACTCTTTTACTTAATCCTCATATTCCATGAGAATGTTCTATAACTTGGGGGGGCGTTAACTCATTTTGGTGGGCCATCAAGAATGACCTTTCTTCCTTGCAGAGGTTAGAGAAAAGCTGCTCAAGTACTGAGGCTTAGTTCCATATTATGTCCTTTAGCAACCAGTTTTCCACCTTATGGTAAATAATAACAATCCTTGGTGTCAAAAACACTCGTCATCGTTCCATACTAGGCTTCTAATTTCCTTATCTAACCTTCATTTTCCCATCTATAAAGAAACATGGTAGACCAACTTCAGAGTGTTACTGTGACAATCTAATGCAACAATATTTGAAAATATTTGGTAAGAGGCAAAAAGTACAATGAAAACATTGGGTATATTTTTCTATTAACTTAAATTGCCAGTGACTGGCCAACATTTACCCCTTCTGAGGTTTATATAAGGCATGCTCCAGCCGATGAGTAGAGCAGCTTTCTGTTATTATACTTGGTGTTAACAGTAGAAAAACAAGTTCCCGGCTTGAAAGATGATTTTGTAAGTTTTTGTGAAGCAGTCTCTCTCTAAATGTCATGATCTGGTCTGAATGACGTCGGAATTTGTACCAACCAACCACAGCCTGAGAGAAAATACAAAAAAAAAAAAAAAAAAAAAAAAAATCAGGTATATACCTTAATCGTTAGAATTACTATGTGTCTTACTATTATAATTAAGCAATAAAGTTGACAGCCTTAAAAATGGCTCTTAAATTTATAAACAAAGCACAAACTTAAGTATACACTTTACTTTTTTTCTATTTATTTTTTTAAAGATTTTATTTGAGAGAGAGCGAGAAAGCGAGCAAGCACGAGCTGGGGGAGGGAGGGGCAGAGGGAGAGGCAGACTCCCCACCAATCAGGGAGCCCGATGGGGTGGAGCTCAATCCCAGGACCCTAGGATCATGACCCCAGCCAAAGGCTCACCCAACCCACTGAGCCAGCCAGGTGCCCCTACACTTTACTTTTAAAGTATGCAAACTGACTTACAGTCAAATTACTTTCCATCCAGTTATGGCTACTATTTTAGTCAATATAGAGAAAAAAATTCCTAACTTCCTCTAGTTTTTTTATGGTTTTTGCTATTTTAGATTCTTAGTCTTTAGTCAAAATTTAAATGAAGAAAATGTCAAGGAAAACAAGTTAACTTCTGTTTGGGTACTTGGTTTGCTAAATAAGTAAACTGAACCCAACAACTTTTAACTGAAATTTATATGGGAATGATATCGCCTACCCCATAGAGTTGGGTTTCAAAATTGAGTAAGATCATATGAAATGGTTTTATAAACTGTAACATCTGCTGAACAAATTTGTTAGTTATTACTAAATTTTTTTAAACTGGAAAAATAGATCTCATGCACACAGAACTTAATAATTATAAGAGAAAAACAACCACTTTGCTTAGAGATCTCTGTGTGACAACTTTAGCAACTAAGTATTATATCTGCACTAGAAGAAATTAAAATGAGTTCTCTTCTCTTTAAAACTAATACGTTTTTACAGGTACATTTTAAATATCCAAATATAATTGGGGGGGAAGCCCAAAGCATTTTCATCAAAGGATGGTTTTTAAAAGAAACTCCTTTTACTGAATCTACTTTTATTCTCAACTCAAAGATCAAAATGTTTTAAGAAGAAAGTATCCACCCCCGCCCCATTTTGTATTTGGGGAAGAAAACCCTATTTTGATCACTCAACAAGTCTTAACTAAACACCACGATGTGTGGAGGGTTCCAATGAGGTTCTATATAGCGAAGTGCTAGTAACTGCAGCTATGTAAAAGAACAGTAATGAATTAGGTCCTAGAATAAATGGCACTGGAAAGGGGTATGGTAGGAATGTAGAAGAGGAAGAGATCAATGCTAATTAAAATATTTGAGGATGAGACCAAGATTAATACTTTTAATAACTAGTTTTGTTCTCAGAGCAAAACTTTGAATTTCCAGAAAGAACAAGCCTTTCCTCACCTGCTTATAGGATATTATGAAGACAAATAAGTGCTGCTTGAAAGTTCTGTTAAAGTATTACACATTTTTTTCAGAGCTGAAAATAATACATGTAATACCACACAAACAAAAAACAAAAGGCAAGTCAGGGAATACCTTTTTGACACTTGATAATATTTTCTTCAGTGCTTGCTCATTTAGTTCACCAGAAGAATTATAAAAGCTGTAAAAGCCAAAATTAAAGGCATTACAAATAGGCTAAAAATAGGATTTTACTACTACTTTTAATCAACCAAAATCCATATACCCACTTGCTGGTCAGATGAAATTCTAAAAATAATGACAGAGAAATTTCTCAAATTAACAGACTTAAAGTGGTTGAAATATGAGGCCCATAAGCAACGAGAAAGGAGGAGTGGAGAAATTTCAAGAAATAAGTTTGGGCATCACATTTTTTTAAGCCTAAAACAAAACAAACTATCCATTAAATATAAGAAGTTTTAAAGTCTACATAGCCAGTTCACAATTCACTTATTAAAACATTTTTAAAAATACTGATACATACAAAAGAATGTATGACTAATGAAACACAACACAAAAAGACAGTTTATTCATTGCTAATTCCAAAAGCTATATACTTCTATCAAGTTGAGAAGCACTTTAGGAGCTGGTTGGTTTTGGGTTTTTTTTTTTTTTTTGCGGGGGAACAAGGGGTTTAGATGTTAGTTTAGTTTAGTGGTCTTTGTTCTGTTGGAATGTCAAAGATGTAGGGAGAATTGAAAGATAATTCTAAAAGATTCTAAAGTGTTTACTTCCAGCTTTCTTCCTTCTTCAATAACAGGGATTGCAGATATTTTCCTCCTTTTAACATTCACTGAGATCAACAATATTCTTTCCTGTGATAGTGAAATACCTGTTACGCAAAATCCTTTATAAATAATACTCACTGTAATAGGCTTTTACTGGTAGTTCTATTCTGTACTGAAAAAATTTAGTTATGTCAAACTGAAAAAAATATATCCTAATAAGCAATTTTTTTTTAACTTACAAACTTACATGAAAAATTTTCCATCAAAAAATTTTAATGGGAAAATAGACAAAATGGAGTGTTCCACTTATCAAAAGGGGGTTTCAAATGATCAAACAGATCCCTACACTTTACCTGTTTATTATTCTAACATGAATACTCTAAATACAAGAGTTTATTCCTGTATTTCTCTAGCATGGTCCACTTCCCACTTCTCAAACTGGGGCATCAGGCAATACACTGGGTATATAAGAAACAACAGGATAACAGTGTACACTCCGAGCAAACACTGATTTTATGTGAAGTTCTGGGAAGTGGGGCCATTTTTATATAGAAAGATATTGTGCAGAATTCATGTTAAACTCCGTAATTTTTTAAGTGAGTTTTAGGCTTCAGTGGATTGTTTTCCAGATGTTTCCTCCAGATTCTTGGTAAGTGATTTTGGTGTTATTCAATGGAAAACTTTGAGAAACAATGTTATTAGAAAAGGGTTGGCAAACTTTTCTGTAAAGGGCCAGAGAGTATTTTAGGCTTTGCTGGACAGTCTCTGCTGCATGTTCCTCTGTTGTTTTGTTTTTTAATTTTTTATTTATTTATTTAAAGATTTCATTTATTTATTTGACAGAGAGTGAGAGAGCACAAGCAGGGGGAAAGGGAGGCAGAGGGAGAAGCAGGCTCCCTACTGAGCAGGGAGCCTGATGCAGGGCTCGATCCCAGGATGTTGGGATCATGACCCGAGCCAAAGGCAGATGCTTAACCATCTGAGCCACCCAGGCTTCCCTTTTTTTTTTTTTTTAACAACCCTTAAAAAATATATTAACCTATTCACAGATGGCCCTATAAAAATGGGCCATACTTTGGCACCCTCTGTATTAGCACGTAAAACTGAGCATTAAAGCTTATCCAACTGGGACTCCAAGAAATATGGTACCAAAAGGCTTTAACATGTTTACCTGTATTATTTAAAACAAGGAAGATACACCATGGTATGCTGTTGGATTAGAACTGACGAAATCCTCATTCTTCTAGTTTGTGCCCTACCATTAACCAGTTCTGCAGCATTGGTTATAACATGAACTTTTTAGGCCTAATTGTTTTACTAAGGGAAAATGAAGTGTGTAGAAAACTTTACTGAATGACAGCCTTTTCAGGTGGTTCTCCTTATGCTTCCCTCCCCTTTATCTTGTAAAGCTAAAAGGCTGAGGCTAAAAGGCTGATCATCATTGGATCAGATGGGCTTCCTCCATTCTAAGACTATTAAGTTGGTATAATTATTTAAGACAGTTGCCAGTAGATTTTGAATCACTTTTTCTTTTCACTCTTCCTTCCTAATCTTTTACTGGTCCAGAGTCCCTTAAGGAAGTACTTTTTAAGACTCTCCACCATGAATCCCTCATTCCACAAGTATTTTTGTATGTCCATTGTATGTAAAACACTGTTCAAGATCTCTCTCTTTTTGGTACAGCAGTTTAAGACCACACGAAGCCTTGATTTCTGTCATCCCCAACCACAGATCTTTTTCACCTTTACTGTTTGCTCCACTGCGATTCTTACACAACCTTAGTGTACATACAGTAGACCTAAGATAGTAATGCTGATTTTTCAAGTACAGTTTATATAAATCATAAAGTTAAAACTACACCATATTGTGGTTACAGGTGTTTATGAAAATTAATTTATGTGTGTACTTTTTTATATATATTATATACCTCAATGAAAAGTTTTTTAAAAATATCGTAGCCTATTAGGGCTGCAGTACTATTACTATCTGTAGGACTAATAACACAAATTTTCACCATAGGAAGGCAATAGGAAGCAGGCTGGATAAAGAACCTAACCAGTTAACAGACAAAAGATTACATTAAATATGTAGTAAGTGAGAAAACAAATGATGAAATAAGCTGAATAAAAGAGTAGAAAAAAGGGCTGCTGTTGATGTATGAGAACGTGTCACTGAGCTTATAATATGCAATGAGGTGACTCTGAGTGTGAGAAAAGCAATCCTCTAGGTAAAGTGGTACCTGGGAGAGTCAGTGGAGACCAGCTAAAGCAAGCATATAAATACAGAGAAAGAACTATTAGGGTTGAAATGAACAAGTGAATTTTCAGGTATTTTTTCAGAAGTCTTTTCATTTTCATCAGTACCACCATGTATAAACTGATAGATGTTTTGTTTTAAAAAATTACTTCATTTGCAGAGAGTAATTTTCATAATGGATCACTTACTTGCTCTTACTACTTACCTGAAAAGCTGATAGCATGGAATATATTTCTGGATGTCTGGAAAAAAGGAATTTTTTGCTATGATTACATTAATTATCATTTGAATAGCATATATTGAGGACTTCATAGCATAAATAGCATATATTGAGCAAAGAAGTACTTTAACATTGTCTCATTTAATTCTCACAACAAACCTATGACACAGATGTTTTATCATTCCTTCCATTTAAAGGTGAGGTAACAGAGAGAATGGTGGGGCCAAAATTCAAACCCAGTGCCTCAGTCTTAACTAGAACACTACATTCCCTCTAAACAGATTTAATAATGAATGGCAACACAAGAGATAAATTTAAAGTTGCTATATTTTCATTGAGTTCTAAAAAGGTTATGCTCTAATTTTACCCAGTTGACAACAACAGCTGCTAAATGGATTATCTTTTGTTATTCCAAGTAGTTGCTTCATAAAGGATTTTTCAATGTTAACTACAGACTAAGGAAAAAAAAAACCCAGTGTCTTTTAGGAAGTGACTTTTATTCTTGTCAACAAAAATACATCTAAATTCTGTGCGAAAGAGATGAAATTCTGTTGCATAAGACACCATTATAAATCTTGTAAGAAACATCAAGATGAATATGGTGTTCCCTCTATCATTCCAAATTTTCAGATCTTTCAAAGTTATTGAAGGAACAGCAGGAGTGAAACATCCACACCTGTTAACACAGAAACTTGTCCAGAGAATACAAGTTCTGGGGTGCCTGGCTGGCTCAGTAGGCAGAGCATGCGACTCTTGACCTCAAGGTTGTGAATCTGAGCCCCACATTGGGTGCAGAGATTATTTTAAGAAAAACAAAGAGAGAACAAGTTCTTCTGGGCTTCCCACTTTTAAGTGTCCCCTGTGTCAAAAATCAAATTTTACCAGACAGCATTTACTGGATCACTGTAACAGCAATCATCTATTTCAGATAGTCCTGTGACTTGTCCTATTTGTGTGTCTCCTTTGCGCAGATCCTACCCAGATTACTAGAAATTTTTTTAGTCACTTAAATCAAAGACATCAGTTTGATTACAGAGAATTTGTGACTCTTCGGCTAGATGAGGAAACCCATTATCAAACTGCTGCTGAGGGGCGCCTGGGTGGCTCAGTCGTTAAGCGTCTGCCTTCAGCTCAGGTCGTGATCCCAGGGTCCTGGGATCGAGCCCCACATTGGGCTCTGCTCAGCGGGAAGCCTGCTTCTCCCTCTCCCTTTGCCTGCAGCTTTGCCTGTGTATGATGAAAATCTCATTAACCAAAGCAGTGTAGTAATTTGGTGATTCTGGATTTTACTTGTTAGTCATCTAGTGATCCAACATTTTAAAATAATCTGAGCAAATACTTAAGTGGAATCCTACAGCATTTGCCTAATACCCTGATGCTTAGCATTGTTCCCAGCACAATGGAGTTGCTCAACAAATGATTGCTTAATTGAAGTCCTTAAAATATGTTTGATTACTTTGAGCAGCATGCCAATTACAATTAGGGGGGAAAATGCCCCCAAGGGTTTGCTTTTAAAAGCTTGTATCTGGGGGTGCCTGGATGGCTCGGTTGGTAAGCATCTGAGTCTTGGTTTTGGCTCAGGTCATGATCTCAGGGTCCTGAAATTTAAGCCCTGGGTGGGTTCCATGCTGAGTGTCAGCATGGAGTCTGCTTAAGATTTTCTCTCCCTCTGCCCCTCCCCCCTCAAATAAATAAATCTTAAAAAAAAATAAAGCTTGTGTTTGAGCAGAAAAAAACATCATTAACAAAGTAAAATTACAGACTGTATAAACATGTGTAACACAGGACAAAAGACCAGTTACCTTAAATTGTAACATGGTATGACAAATCAGTAAGAAAAAGCAAAATAGTTCAGCAGAAATATAGTCGAAGCATGCAACAGGCCTGTCCTTTTCAAAAAAAAAAAGCTGCCCCCAAAGAAATAAACAACTTCATTTGTAATTAAGAAATACAAATTAAAATTATTTTCATTTATCAAATTGACAAAGATTAAAAAATTGGATAATACCTAGTAGTGGCAACAGTATGGGGACCCAGGCACTTTTACATATTGTGGAGGAGTCTTAAAATAGCATGACTTTTCCAAAGGCAATGATCTACAAGGAATTTGACTTTCCAATAGACTCAAGGCACAGAGATATATGCACTATAAAGTGTTTATCATTATACTGTTTTGTATTAACAAAAAAAAAAGGAAGTCGTTCATTTGTAGTATACAGATACAGCAATAACAGATCCATTAGAAAGAAGGGCAAACTATACACATTGATACTATGCTGCACTAATAGAACAGTATCAGTGGAGATAATTATCTTGGAAATATTTATCTACATATAGTATAATCCCATTTGTGTAAATAAAAATATATACACATTTATATTGTGTGTATTGTTAATGAGTAAAAAAAATACTCATAAAACAGGGGTTGCCACAGAAGAGACTCTAATGAGACTGAATTGACTTTATATATTTACTCTACACATATATACTACATTTATATACAGATGTAAATTTACACATATACTTCCACTTTTAACCTTTTAAAGTGGCAAACGAAAAGTGACACACAGGACTATAAACCGGTACAATCTTTCTGCAAAGCAATTTGCTAATACAGATCAAGAATCTTAAAAATGCTCAAACCCTCTGACACCATAATACCACCCCCAGAAATCTATGCATAATAAATGTAGAAAAATGTGTAAGGACGTTTACTGTGGTATAATTTATGAAAATGAAAAACTTAAAAGACTGCTGAAATCACACAGAGAATACAATGCAGTTAAAACAGTGATACTTAGAGGCTTGTTTAATACGGGCAAGTGGTCATGACACAATCTGATGTCATCATGCCACATTTTTTATACAGCACACCACCAATTTTGTTTTTCAAAATATGCTTAGAAAAAATCATGTATTAGGTAATTAGAAAACCCCCTATATATTTTAAAGCTCCCTTTTCCCTTCTTCCTGAAAGAACAGCTGCCATCTCCTGCAGGTGCTTCACCACCCACTCCTCAACCTCTCTGCAGGCTGGCCTTATACTCCACACGTTACTTACGGTTTTCAGTGACCGAATCAGTGTTTTCAGTTCTCCTCTTCCAACTTTTCTGCAGCATTTCATGTTTTTGTCCGAACTGTTTTATCTTTTTTTGGCCTTCACTTGCTGGTTCCTTCTCCTTTTGCTGGGCCATCTCTGTGCCACTTAAACATAAGCAGGCGCTATTCCACCCTTTTCCCCACAGTAGTCTTATCTGCGTTCTATGTCCCACACTCTATCTTGCTTTAGCAGGCCATGGCCATAATTTTAATTGAGAAATGAATGCAATAAAATCGGCTTTAAAATGTTTTATCTGTTTCTTAAAACAATTTAAAAACTAATTTATGCTGATCCTGTTCAGCATAAAGCACCAAATAGGGGCGCCTGGGTGGCTCAGTCGGTTAAGCATAAAGCACCAAATATAAGAGACACAGAAATAAGTGACTCACCAATTGTATAAATAACTTCAACATCATCCATTTGGGAATCAGTAATACTATTCTTGGCTTCACCTTTCACTTCCCCAAGAAGAAAACCTTCCTATAAGGATAAAAATAAGCAGTATATGGAATACCGTGACTGAATTAACTACTCAGTCATTTAACTAACCAGTATTTCCTAAGTGTTTCACAATGTATACAGAGTGTGTGCTACAGCCCCAGGTACCCAAAAGAAAGACCAGGTGCACTTCCAGTGTAGTTGGGAAACATGAAGAGAAGAGCGACTGTAAATAAAATAATAAAATGCGTAGAAGAGATTGTAAATACCACTGTGATTTTACCACACCTGGAACATAAAAGGCTTAAAGCCAGAAATGAGCACACAATGTTTGAAGGAGGAGGAGCAGAGCAGTTTGCCTTGGAACAGAGAAGGCTCCCATTTCTGAGTAATGAAATCATAGATAGGAATAGCGCCAATAATGGAACATCCCAAATAATTAGTCAAGGACTCTGGATTAATGGCACTTTTTTTTGTGCTTCTGGAAGCCAGTGGATGCTTCTGAGCTATGAAATGACACAATGATCAGTGTTTTTAGATTAAAAATTGTACAAAATATTAAAGATCTGGGAATTCGGTCTGATTTCTAAAAGGGAAGCTACGAGCCCTGTTTGTTTTTAAAATGCAAGCATTTGAGCGCCTGGGTGGCTCAGTTGGTTAGGCGACTGCCTTCGGCTCAGGTCATGATCCTGGAGTCCCGGGATCGAGTCCCACATCGGGCTCCCTGCTCGGCAGGGAGTCTGCTTCTCCCTCTGACCCTCCCCCCTCTCATGTGCTCTCTCTCCATTCTCTCTCAAATAAATAAATAAAATCTTTTAAAAAAATGAAATAAAATAAAATGCAAGCATTTGCCACAACGGTAATAATGTCTTTGAATTTCAGATTTTTCAATTATTTCACATGGCACATTTAAAGACCCAATATGCTTAATAGACAATAAAGATTTTATCTTCTTCATAATTAGTTAAGAATGCCTCCCCACCTCATTAAAAAAAAAGACCACAAATAGAATGTTTCAATAACTGGATGTCTTTACTGGAGTGTCAGGGGTAACAATCCAGAACTCTATAGTCCAGTGTTCTACACAAACACTGGGAAAGGAAGCAGGGTCAATGCAAGTACAGCTATCCAGAAAGCCACCTTTTAAAGATGTTAGGAAAAAGATGTAAGAAATAAGGGCCTAACAACTATGGTACTTCCCAAGGGCTAATATTTTAAGCTACACAGTAAGGACCCATTCTGTTTATATTCACACTAAGGCATTCCAAAATGATTTCCACCATCGCACACATTTTAAATCGCCATATATTTGCTCTTAGCTGGGTGTTAATCCACAAGGTTATTTAAAATTGGATACATGAAAGATATCAATTCCAACCTTATTAGGATTGTGCCAAAAAACAATTTTAGAGACAACAGACATTATAAAATGAAGGGCACAATATTTAGCAGAAATCAGTAGATTTTGTTCAGTATGGTATTCTCTAAACTGTACTAGCATACTAAGCACTTAAATCTAAGACACTGCTTATCAGGCTCAAAGTTTTCTGATTTCATAGAAGTTTTTTAAAACGTGTACCGTATTTAAAAAACGACTTCATCCAGAGATTTTGAACCTGGCAGAAGTATAAAATAATAATTAATATTTGAGGATAAACAAATGTTTCCATTATAATTGACTGCATCAGAAAAGGAACTGAGGCCAAACAATTTCATAAATTTAATACCAAGGCAAACAAAAGTCAGATACCTGATATACCAAATTAGCCTTTATCATCCACTAAGCCTTCCCCGAAAACAGCCACTGGATGCATCCTCTACAATTCCCTCACTAGCCTACCATTTCAACAAACACGCGCGGTGGGTGCTGTGCACGAAAAAATTCTGCTGTCTTTGAAAACTACCGGCGGTAGTGAGGAGAAGCGGAAAGTTAACCCGCCACCTTCCCAGCGTAGTGGGAGAACGCTATGTGAACTTCCCATCCTTTCCTAACCAAGTTTACCCACAAAAAAAGGGAGACTGCTGGAAAAGAGAAACGGGGGCGTATGGGACACTCCGGTCCGGGCGAAGAAATAAATACTGGTTAGAAGAGGGAAGGCTAGTCTTGGAAAAGACTTGGCGGGCGGTAGGTACACCTAGGACGGCCCAGGAGCGGGAGAAGGCAAAGCGCCAGGGCAGAGAGCCGGTGGGGCGCCGTCGGGGAGCTCGTGGGCAGGGACCGGGGAAACGGCAGCGGGGGGCGCCGGCGCGCGGGGCCTCTTCCGAGGCGACGGCGGAGCCCCCTCCTCGCCCCTCGGCTCACCGTGTCCGAGTCCGTGTTGAGGTGCTGGAAAGCGAGTGCGCCGAGCACAAAGCCAGAGAGCACCGCGGACGTGCTCTCGCCCTCCATGCTTCCGCAAGCGAAGCGCCGCGACAGGGTGCGGAGGCGGGGCGCCCCGGGCCCGGGTCCTTATGCGTCACGGCGGCAAGGCGGGGCCGAGCGAGTAGGCGGGGCCTGCGCCGGCGCACCAAACGCCGCGCGCTCCCGGAGGGAGGGGGCCCCGGGAGGCGCGGGCGTCTTCCGGCTGGGAGGGTGCGGCAGTGTGGCTGTGGCGGGCGGGGCCAGGGCCCTTGGGTTCTTCCCTGGCGGTGCCGTCGGGGTCGCACCGTGACCTCGGCTTCAGACTTCACCCTCAAGGCTGGTGGGTGTTGGGACACCGTTGCAGAGCACCATAAAGCGTGTTTGGGTGGCCAGCTGCTGCTGAGCGATCCGTGGCATATATGCAAACTATAAAAAATGAACAGTGCTGACAGAATAGAAGCACTGCTTATGTCATTGTAATAGCACAATGGAAATGCCGTGTTTATGGTTTCAAAGCCTTTAACTCATTGAAACTTCTAGAGTACTAGTACCCCTTTCAGAGACTCTTTTCTAGAACATTCCAGTGATGGTCCGTCCCGTGGGGGTGGGATGGCTTGGGTTTCTTTGAAGGTTTGCTAACTTTTAGGAAAATTAAGGACTCAGGGTAATTTAATGGACACACTGATTGTGAACATTGTTCTGACAATTTAATGATCTGTAAGCAATGCTGTGTTGGGTCATTTGATATAAATAGTAAGGGGAGTGCGAAGACCAGGGCTTGACAATATTCCACACACAAATATGGAAAGCTATCTTTCTTTTTTTATTAATTTTTTAATTAACATATAATGTATTATTTGTTTCAGGGGTACAGGTCTGTGATAAAGCTATGTTTCTTAAATGATTAAAAGCAAAATATCAGACTCCTGAACTGAGTTAGTATTGCACATTTCTGGGTTTTGTTGTATGGTAGCCATGTTTGGCTGAGTAACACCTTGAAGACAGATGTGTAGAATTATGTGTTTATTACCTAAGATTAAGTTTCTTGCCTTCATTTGAGCAAAATCACTATTGATATGAAAAGAGTTTTCACATAATTTCTGTTTAATAATAGTAATGATCTGAAGGATTAAAAAAATAAAATGTAACACTATTCCAAGAGACCAGAATTAAACCCTCAATATAAAGTCAAATAATTTTCAACATGTTTGCCAAGACCATTCATTAGGGAAAGGACAGTCTTTTCAACAAATGCAAAAGAATAAAGTTAGACTCTTACCCTATACCACAGACAACAATTAGCTCAAAATGGATCAAAGATGTCAACATTAGACCTGAAACTATGAAATTCTTAGAAGAAAACACAGGGGGAAAGCTTCATGACATTGGATTTAGCAATGATGTCTTGGATGACACCAAAGGAAAAAATATGCAAATTGTACTTCATCAGATTAAAACCTTTGTCTGTCAAAGGACATTATCAAGAGAGTGAAAAGGCAACCTACAGAATGGGAGAAATATTTGTAAACCATGTATCTGATAAGAAATTAATTTCCTGAATATATATAAAGACCTACAACTCAATGACAGCAAAACAACACAATTAAAAAAGGAGCAAAGAACTTGAATGGACATTTCTCTGAATAAGATACACAGGGGGCCAATCATCTTCCTTTATTTAAAGTTGTACTCCATAGTAATAATAATAATACAATTTCTACCTCAAAATCCCCATAAACTTTCACCACATGAAATTTTTATAGACGTTCTCATGAAGATTGGCTTGACTCCTACTATGACAGATTCTGCCCCGGTACATTTCTAATATTGTCAAGTATTTTCAAAATACCATTTTCATAGTATATGTCCAACATGTATGAGACACATTTCCAAAATGAGCATTACTAGGCATACTCCTTCTTCATGTACTACCATAAGATATAAGAAGAGACACCAGTAGAAGTCAGCCTTAGAACATACTACAGAGGAACATTTTGGACCTTATATAGGTTTCCTAAACTCCAATGCATACTCTTGTGGGAATGTGATTCCCAGCTGTACCAGTTTTCTAGGGCTACCGTATCAAAATACCACAGACCTGGTGGCTTAAATAATAGAAATTTATTTCTCACAGTTCTGGAGGCTAGAAGTCCAAGATCAAGGTGCTGGCAGGATTGTTTTTTCCGAGGCCTTTCTCCTTGAACTTGCAGATGGCTTCCTTCTCACTGTGTCTTCACATGGTCTTTCCTCTGTCCACAAGCATCCTTGGTATCTTCTTGTATATCCAAATGTCCTCTTCTTATGAGGACATCAGTCACTTAGATTAGGGCCTACCCTAATGACCTCATTTTAACTTAATTACCTCTTTAAAGACCCTACCTGCAAATATAGTCACAGTCTAAGGCACTGTTGGTTAGGACTTCAACAAAAGCATTTTGGGTGGATGAAATTCAGTCCATGCCATCAGCCTGATGTGTTTGCGATCCCAGATATCTAGCTCCACTGGAGATCTAATCCTGAGATTCATTAAGTGGTTTCCATAAGCAGAAGACTTCCAAAAGTAGAAATCTATCTCCAAACAATTTATATATCAATAAGATACCATTGGGTATTGCCGAAGATAAACAAAGCTGGACGTTGGTTAAAGTGGTAAAAGGAGCTAGTGCCATAGGGGAAAGAAGTGAGCTCCATTCTAATTTGTGCAGAGGTGATAGGGCATTTTAAAGGGAGAATGGGGGGGGGCACCTGGGTGGCTCAGTTGGTTGGGCATCTGACTCTTGGTTTCAGCTCTGGTCATGGTTGCATGGGTCATGAGATTGAGCCCTGCACTGGACTCCGCACTCAGCAGGGATTCTGCTTGGAGTTGCTCTCCCTCTGCTCTCCTCTGCTCCTCAGTTTCTCTCTCTCTCTCTCACTCTCTCTCAAATAAATAAATAAATCTTTTTTTTTTTTTTTTAAGGGAGAATGAGGGAATAGGGAGGGGGAGCAAGTACAGGCTTGAGCAGAGTTAGGGAAGTGAAAAATTACATTAAAAAATGTAAAAGTGTTGGTCAACCTAAATGTGATTAGACCATCTGTTTCTGCTAAGTACCATTTATCAAAATTAGGCTCCCTCCCTCCCCCAAAAGACTGGGAGGCAAATACCCTATCCTTCCTGATGATTACATTTCAAAGGTATGGTTTTTGGGTCCTTGAGAAAGACACTCCTGGTTATAGGAAATACAAATACATCTCAAAGGGATAGAGGAAGGATTTATAATTGTAAGTCCTTTTTAGTAAATGTTCTAAGAAAGGAAGACCAAGGGCCTATTATTAGGTATTGGCTGAAACAAACAGCAAGTTCTTTTGGCAGTCTTGAGCTTTTCCAGGGGGTGTGGTGAGGGGGGAGCAGTAGTCATCCCAGGGACATGGCCTTAGTCTGCTAGGAACCATGCTAGAGTTTGGTCAAGCCTCTTAGTGCATGGGTTTGGATTGGAGCCATTTGTACCAAGAGTTTATTGTTTGTTTATTTTAAGATTTTATTTATTTATTTGAGAGAGAGAGGGCACGTGCGTGTGAGTGGGAGAGGGGAGGAGGGGCAGAGTGGAGGGAGAGGGACAAGCGGACTCTGCACTGAGTGGAGCTGACATGGGGCTCAATTTCACAACCCTGAGTTCATGACCTGAGATGAAACCAAGAATTGGCCACCCAACCGACAGAGCTACCCAGGAGCTCCAATGCCAAGAGTTTTTATGGTTCTTGGTATCAACATCTTTCTCTCATGATCTTTGGATCAAGATCCATGATCTGACAATGAACTTTAAAATCCCTTAATATCATTCTGAAACAATTAAAGTGACTGCAATTCTTTCCAAGCACTGGACTTTCCAACCATTTGACTTTCCAACTATTGGATTAATTGACCCTGGAACACTCTAGAATATTATCAGCGCCTGAACATCTACATGATTTAATTAGACCCTAGGCCTCTAAAAATTACTTGCTATTACTGTTATTTTTCAGAGCCTTAAAGAAACCCAAGAGACAGCAAGAATAGAAAAGAGACATGGCAGTGGGATGCCTGGGTAGCTCAGTTGGTTAAGCACCTGACTCTTGATCTCAGCTCAGGTCTTGATCTCAGGGTTGTGAGTTCAAGCCCTGCATTGGGCTCTGTGGTTGGGTGTGGAGCCAACTAACAAAAAAAAAAAAAAAAGAAAGAAAGAAAAGAAAAAAGAAAAGAGACAGACCAATAATGGAAGCTGTTATCTAATTATTTTCTCAGAAAGTCATATAGAAACCATTACCTGATTTGTTTAACTCCATTCAGGGCATATGTCCTCCACAATCAAACCAACTAAATGAAGACAGCAACTGATATCTTCAAGTTACCTTAAACTGCACATTTATGTCTCCTCAATGAGAATTGCTGGGACATTTCTTCCCGTGCTTACCTCATCAAAGTGCTGCGTGTAATTTGGACATGATTCTGGTGAACAGGATTTCCTGTCTCATCTGTCAAGGTTTGCCTTAGCCCCAGAAAGCCACCTAGTGTCCAACATCTAACTGATCATGCAGGGGTATAAAGCCCTGGCCATTTTGGCCCAAAGAGGGACAAGACTGAGGGGTCCTGCATGCCCCAGAGCTCCCTGTGGGTTTGGCTGAGGCTTTGCCAGGTCTGTATGACAGTTTGTTTTCACCTTCTGCCGAATCCTCCTCCCGCCCACCTCCCAAGGGTTCGTCCCTAATAAATGCCCTACAGGCAAAATTCCATCCCAGTATTGACTTTCAGAGAACCCAACGTGCACCAGTGGTCAGTTGGACTTTCCAAATATTCAAAACAAGCCCACCAGGTGCTTGTATTTTATTAGGAAGATAAATTACCAGGATCAGTCTGAGACCCTGCATGTCACTGGTTTATACAAGGCTTTTTGTTTGACCTGACAGCAAGCTCTTGAACAAAAACCTGTGATATGAAATTGAACCCTGACTCTGACCCAAATTGGATAGTCCTAGGCTGACTAAATAATTGAATATAAAAATCGGTTCAAAATATTTCTTACGGTATTTGTGATCATCATCGACCTTTTTGTCTTTCCCCATTGTCTGATATACAGGTGTTTAAACGCTGCTCTGCAGCCATTCACTCAAGGCTAAGTCCAACTAAAAATGCTGTGTCAAAAACAGCCTTAATGGACAACTCAGTTCCTTTGGGAGCTGACATTAACCAAAAGGGGGAAACCGAGGGTTTCTAAGGAAAATGATGCTATCCTGGTTTAACTAAGATAGAGGTGTCAACAGAAAAACAAAGGCAGACATGACACACTATCACTAAGATTCTCATGGCTTTCCAGAGCAATGGTCTCAAAGTGTGGTTCCTGGAGGAAGAACATCTGAGAAGCTGTTAGATATGCAAATTCTCTAGCCTCGCCCTAAACCTACGGAATGAACAATTCAGCACAGCACTCAGTGTTTTAACACCCTCTTCTAGTGCCTGCTAACACTGGAGAATCACTGCTAAAGAGCATATGCAAGTAACTGAAATTGTTTTCTCTCAGGACCCAGTAGCATGCTCCAGGGCAAACTCTGGGATGGGCGCTAGGGGGTAACTTCCAGGCAATCAAATGACTCAAGTGAAAGAAAACAGTGCCCACTATTCCTAGACTTTTTTCTTCCCGCCTTGTCACCTCCCTTAATATTTTATTTTTACCTTTGATTGTAAACAAAAGTAAACTCCTAACATGCTACTCACATAAAAGTTCTCTGAATTGTTCTGAACATGCTACTCACATAAAAGGTCTCTGAATTGTTCTGTGACATGACCCAAGCAAAGCCAGTTTCTAAATTAATTTTTCTGAAATTACTATCTTGAGCCTGGGAGAGCTAATATTTGAGGCTGGGATTGCCAGACTGAGGACATAACCTGGACCAGCATGCAGCCTTCCAGTGGGGAGTCTAGCATATTTGACGCCTGGAACAAGCATGTTGTTTTTTGGACATTTTTTCCTCCACACAATACAGTTATTTTCAGTGATGATCATGAAATAAAATGAATAATAAAATAAAGGCCAGAAAAGCAATGCAAACACTGAAACTTTTCTTTTATTGTAGACTTTGTATAATGATGTCAGGAAAAATGAGTAAACAAATAAATAAATATTAGAGTACAGAAAAGGACAAAAGTAATGGATTAATATAATACATTAATAATATTGATGTATGTTTTTGAAATGGGGAAAACTCATATCTACACATTGGTCTACATAGTAATCAACAGTAACATTATAGTTTTTCTTCAGGGAAATGAACAAGTAATGAGGTCTAGTTTCATTCTATGTTCGGAATTCCTGTGAAAACCAGTAGGTCTCTTACCTGAATAAGAGAAAAGGATTTATGCTCCCTGCATTATAACAATTTTGTGAATAATATTGCATATTGACCTAATAGTTAAATATCAGAATAAAGAAGATAGCAATCAAAATAAGGAAAGCACTTATCTGCTCTATTAGAATCATGCTAGAGATTCGATGCTTCAGAGGGATATGCTTGCTCACTTAAATTGGGATCCGATAGGGGCACCTGGGTTAAGCCTCTGACCCTTAGTTTCGGCTCAGGTTGTGATCTCAGGGTTGTGAGGTTGAGCCTGGCGTCGGGTTCCGTGCTCCATATGGAGTCTGCTTGGGATTCCCTCACCCTCAGCCCCTCAACCCCAATCTGTCTCTCCCTCTCAAATAAATAAATACATCTTTTTAAAAAAATTGAGACCCAGTAATATCCATCTCTATTATAAGTAGTTGTGGCATTTTAAATGGGTGGGTTAACACAAAATCAAATCATTTCAAGGAAAAAACATGTTTTTTTTTTACCTTTCAGTTTGCATTTTTAGATAACTTTTTTCCCCATAATAAGGATCATTATAGGAATATAGAAAGCAATGATTGCACTTATGACATGGACAAATAGGCATAAAAATAAATGAGTATCACAAAGGAAGCTATAAGTTGTCTTAACAGCCTATCATTAATTATACAGTTTCTTCAAAGGGAATTCAGTGTATGTGGCCACGGATGTGCTCCACTCAGGTCTTCAAGGGAACCTATGAGGGGACAGAGTTGACTGAAAACCTCCACCTACAGCTCCTGTGAATGCTGTTGCCACGTTCCCCTATCCCGACAGCTCCCAGCCAACCGGTGTGCATGATGGACATATTAATGAAGGCCCATCCTTATAAGAAACCAGATTCTTTTAGCAGGGGACTTTGGCTCAAGGACTCCCCATCAGCCTGGCAGAGATTTTCTTAGCTTGCTCTGCATCTGAGACTCCTCCTCCACAACCCTCCTTCCTTCCCTCACTCCTTTCCCGGGTGTCATACATGCATGACACTGTGAAGCCTCTCCCTGCTCACTCACCTGTATCCCCCTTATCTTTCATAAGTATTTCCCCCAATATGGCTCTCTCACATCTGATCCTGTCTTTGTGTCTGCTTCTCAGGATCCAAATGGACAGACTGCTTGCTTTTTCATATCACCCATGAAATTCTCTCTGAGCCACAAAGATTCCATTTTCAAATTTGTACCGATGTTTTTTATTTTAAGTCTCCAATCAGTGATCCAACATAAATATTCATGTTGACCATCATGCAGGTCAAAACAAAGTCATTCTTTTTTCCCCCAGCTTTATTGAAGTATAGTTGAAAATAAAATTGTGGCAGCGCCTGGGTGGCTCAGTCAGTTAAGTGTCTGACTTCAACTCAGGTCATGATCTTAGGGTCCTGGGATTGAGCCCCTAGTTGGGCTCCCTGCTCAGCAGGGAGTCTGCTTCTCCCTCTCCCTCTGTCCCCCCACCCCGTTCATCCTCTCTGTCTCTCTCTCAAATGAATAGAATCTTTTTAAAAAAAGAAAAGAAAATTGTACAATTTAAGGCATATAATGTGGTAATTTCATGTACATGTATATTGTAAAATGATTACTACAATCAAGTTAACACATCCATAACCTCATATATTTGACTCTGTGTGTGTGTGTGTGTGTGTGTGTGTGCGCGCGCGCGCGTGCGAGTTAAGGACATTTAAGGTCTCTCTTCACAAATTTCAGGTACACAATACAGTATTGTTTACTATAGTCACCATGTTGTACATCAGATTCCCAGAACTTACTCATCTTATAATTGTGAAGGTTTGTACCATTTGACCAACCTCTCCCCATTTCCCCCACTATCCAGCCCCAGCAACCACCTTTCTACTCTCTGTTTCTATGAGTTCAACTTTTCTAGATCTTACATATAAGTGAGATCGTATGGTATTTGTCTTTTTCTGTCTGACTTATTTCACCTAGCATAATGCCCTCAAGGTTAATCCATATTGTTGCAAATGGCAGTTTCTTTCGTTTTTATGGCTGAATAATATTCCATTGTGTATATACACTACATTTTCTTTAAACAAAGTCAGTCTGAAGGTCACTACATAAAATATAGTACAATATGGAAATAGTTATAAAGATTCTAAAAGATAAAATCAGAAAACGTTTTTATTTCATCTATAAGTGTAGAATGTTATTAGCTTACAAAACATTGTTGGGTTTTATTGATAGACTCAAAGAATTCTGCCATAATTTATGCTATTTCTCTATGACTATTTCCCAAATTTTCAAAATGGTTTGTGCTTACAGTACTAGTTTGTTAGGGCTGGCAGAACAAAATACTACAGACTGGGTGGCTTAAACAACAGAAATATATTTCCTCACAATTCTGGAGGCTAGAAGTCTAAGAGTGAGGTGTTAGTAAGATGGTTTCATCTGAGGCCTCTCTCCTTGGCTTGTAGATGGCCATTTCCTCCCTGTGTCTTCACATGGTCCTTCCTCTGTGTCTACATTCAAATTTCCTTATCATATTGGATTGGGGTCTATCCTAATGACCCCATTTAACCTTAATTACCTCTTTAAATTCCTTACTTCAAAATACAGTCACATTCTGAGGTGCTGGAGGTTAGGACTTCAACAGATGAATTTGGGGGACATCATTCAATCCATAACACTCACATGTATGGACAAAACACACTCATCCTCTCTGTGTTTTGTTTTTTGTTTGTTTTTTTTTTTGCTACACAATTGTCACCAGATGTGTGGGTTTTTCCGTACATCAGTCAATTCTCTGATACCAGTCGGTTTCCTACAATTCAATTCAGTTCGGATACCATCTACCTGGAGTAATTGGTCAATTTCAGCTCCTAGCACAGTAGCAGCTACCCGGCCCCGCTCCCGGCCCCGCTCCCGGCCCCGCTCCCGGCCCCGTTTCCAGCCCCGTAGCAGCCAGATACACATGTTCTAGAGCAGCTTGCACACAGCTTGCAGGAGCTAGGATGGAAAAAGATACCCATGCAAATGGTTACCAAAAGAGACAGGATGGCTATACAAATATCAGACAAAATAGACTTATTTATTTATTTATTTATTTATTGAAGTTATAAAAATGAAATTCTTTATATGGTAAGGCAGTTTACAATTTTTCATATTTCCATGTATTTCATGAGAATTTCATATTGATTAACTGCTTAAATCAAACCAAGGGTCCCCAATCATGACAAGCTTTAAACGCCTATACAAAAAATTACTGCACTCCAAAAACCCAAAAGGGTTATCTGAGACATAATCACGTACCAAATCAAAGGGCATGGTTCATCTTCCAAAAGACACAGTCTAGTTACTATCAGCTCTAGAAGGATTATTTCTGTACTAACATAGAACAATGCTCTAGGGAAGTGACAGACAATCAAGTTTTGAGGACAAATATTTTTGGCATTTCTTTTCTTTCCATCATCTTTATCAGTGCAGATATTTGCATGAAAACAAGATCACTGGTCCTTGGGGATTCATCGGTTCCTATTGCTTATTTTTCATCCATGTCATCTCTCAATTGATGCAGGAAAGAGGATTGAGACATCGAAACCAGATTAGGGTGTCAAGTAAATGTCAACCCCTAGAGTAGATGAATAATACTCATCCAGTCCCAGCTGATAGGCCAAGTTCTGTAGGCCTTATACCTTCTCCATCAAATTAGCTGTGGAGGCTCCCCAGTTCTTTCAACATGTCAATGTCATCATGTTCTATTTCAGCCATACGTTTGGGTGGAGAACTAGTAATAGGCTGCAAATTCAGCGACACCTGGTAATTGTTCTGGCCAAAGGTCTGGTGAGGCACAGTCAAGTTTCTCAAAACTTAGCAAAGATGCTTCCAGATCTGTCCCGTCTGTGGGAGACGCCATTTTCCAACCCATGTCCAGACAAAATAGACTTTAAATCAAAAAAGTTTCCAAGAGTCAAGGAAGGATCCTGTATATTAATCGAAATTCACCACAGCAAGAAGATATAACAATTAGAAACATTTACATACCTAATGACAGACCAGCAAAACACATGAAGCAAAAACTGGCAAGAGTTGAAGGGAGAAATAGACAGCTCTACAATGAGAGTTGGAGACTTCAATACCCCTCTCACAATTATGGATGAAACAACCGGACAAAAGATAACTGAGGGAAGAGAGGACTTAACACAATAAACCAAGTAGTTCTAACAGACAGGTACAGAATACTTCGCCCAGCAATAATAGTGTGCACATTCTTCTCAAGTGCACACGGGACATTTTCCAGGAAAGACCATGTGTTAGGCCACACTGAAGTCTCAGCAGATTTAAAAAGAGGTACTTTATCATATACAGTATCTTCTCCTACCACAATG
Source organism: Zalophus californianus (assembly GCF_009762305.2). Taxonomy (NCBI): domain Eukaryota; kingdom Metazoa; phylum Chordata; class Mammalia; order Carnivora; family Otariidae; genus Zalophus; species Zalophus californianus. The sequence continues at coordinate 67,299,856 of NC_045596.1, forward strand.
GGATGCAGTTAGGGAAATCAATAACAGAAGGAAAACTAGAAAATTCACAACATTGTGGAAATTAAACTACACACTTTTAAACAATCAGTGAGTCAAAGAAGAAATCACAAGAGAAATTAGAAAATACTTAGAGAGGAATGAAAATGATAACATAACTATAAAATAGTGCTAAGGGGGAAATTCATAGCTATAAATACTTACATTAAAAAATGAGAAAGATCTGAAATCAACAACCTAACTTACAACTTAAGGAACTAGAGAAAGAAGAACACACCAAACCCAAAACTAGTAGAAAGAATGAAATAATAAAGACTAAAGGAGAGACAAATGAAATAGAAAATAGAAAAACAATGGAGAAAAATCAGTGAAACTAAAACTTGGTTCTCTTCCTGGTCAGGCAGGCCATCTTTCTCATGAGAAATTTTATGACCTGCTTTTTGGTAGAAAGAGTAGGTCAGGGGCGCCTGGGTGGCTCAGTTGGTTAAGCGTCTGCCTTCGGCTCAGGTCATGATATCAGGGTCCTCGGATCAAGTTCTGCATGGGGCTCCTTGCTCAGCAGGGATCCTGCTTCTCCCTTTGCCTGCTTGCGCGTGCGCTCTCTCTCTCTCTCTGACAAATAAATAAATAAAATCTTTAAAAAAAAAAAAAAGAAAGAAAGAAAGAGTAGGCCGGAGTGCTCTTTTCTGCCTTTGTTGTTTTTCAAATGTCTTCAGCTCAACGTAATCAATATGCCAAAGCAGTATATTTTCGGGTGGCATGTTCTAAAGCAGTTCACCTTAATTTTTTTATGCCAAGAGCAGATTTACTAAACATTCTCCTTGGTTGCAGGCATCAAATAATACAAGAATTGAAGGGAACTTTAGAGATTATTTAGGCCCTTCTCATCTTACTGATGCAAAAACTAAAAGCTCAGAGCAATTAAGCCATCCAAATTTATAAATAGTTATTTTCTACAAAGTATTTAATACAGTTAATATTTATTTAGCTTCATCCTTTTTTTTTTCTTCTTCTTTAGCTTTACCAGGGCAATTGACAAATAAATGTATTTATTGAAGTAAAACTTGAGGTTTTGATACACGTGTGCATTGTGAAATGATCACCACAATCAAGCTGGTTAACATGTCTATCACCTTACATAGTTACCTTCTGTGTGTGTGGTGAGAATACTTAAGATTTACCTTCTTGGCCAATTTTGAAGTATACAATACGGTATTGTTAACTATAGTCACCATGCTATATATTAGATCTGTGGTACTTACCTTGCATAACTATAAGCTTTGACCAACATCTCCCCATTTTCTCCACTCCCCAGGCCCTGTCAATCACCATTCTACTCTGTGCTTCTATGATTACAAGTATTTAGATAATCCAGTATTTGTCTTTCTATGCCTAGTTTATTTCACTTGCCATCATGTCCACCAGTTTCATCCATGTTGTCAGAAATGACAGGATTTCCTCCTTTCTAAAAAGGTGAATAATATTCTTATACATTTCACATTTTCTTTATGCAGCCACCCTTTGATGGACAGTTCGATTATTTCCATAACTTGACTATCGTGAATCATGCTGTGATAAACTGTAAATACTAATTTGAAGCAAAGTCAGAACCAGAACTCTGCGGTCCTGTCTCCCAGTGTTTACTAGACTAAAAGGAATAAACAGGTGATTGAAAGAGAAGTAGCCTCATACATAAGGCCCTTAGGCTTTGGGAAATCCTCTGAAATGCTAGGAAGGGCCCAGGTATTGTCATTTCTAAAAAATGTAGTTCTGATAGCCATTAGAGTTGTAAACCACTGCTTTACAGGAGATTACAAGTACTTTTATTATCCACCTTTTATTATCCAGCTTACCTCATAGGGTGGGCCCCTATTCCAGTATGACTGGTGTTCTTGTAAGAAGAATGCCATGTAAAGAGACAGATATGCAGATATGCACACAGGGACAGTGCCACGTGAACATGAAGGCAGAGATGTTGTGATGTGTCTACAAGCCAAGGAATGCCAGATTGCAGGAAAACCACCAGAAGCTAGGAGAGAGGAGAGGAACAGATTCTCCCTCCCAGCTCTCAGAAGGAAGTCTTCCTACTCTGCTGAGTTTGGACTTTAGCCTCCAGAACTGTGAGACAATGAATTTCTGTTGTTTAACCCCCCCAGTTTGGGGTACTCTGTTAAGGCAGCCCGAGCAAATGAACGTATTTCCTAAAATAGCTGATTGCTTTGCTGCTAAATCTCCGTCTAATCCACCTGATCTTCCACTGTCTTTTCTCCACTCCCCACCAAGATCATGCTTTCTCTACCGAACTTTGCATTCTTTTTTTAAAAAATTTTATTTTATTATGTTAGTCACCATACATTACATCGTTAGTTTTTGATGTAGTGTTCCACGATTCATTGTTTGTGTATAACACCCAGTGCTCCACGCAGTATGTGCCCTCCTTAATACCCATCACCAGGCTAACCCATCCCCCCACCCCCCTCCCCTCTAGAACCCTCAGTTTGTTTCTCAGAGTCCATAGGCTCTCATGGTTCATCTCCCCCGAACTTTACATTCTTATATTCCTGTCTTAGTCTCTTTGGGTTGTTCTAACAAAAATGCCATAAACTAGATGGCTTATTCACAATAAACATTTATTTCTCCCAGTTCTGGAGGCTAGGAAGTCCAAGACCTTGGTGCTGGCAGATTGAGTGTTTGATGAAGGCTTCTTCTCATGGTAACCGTACGACAGTTGGCTTTCTGGGGTCTTTTTTGTAAGGATGCAAAGTCCAATCTCGAGAGCTTTGCTCTCATGACTTAATCAGTGTCCAAAGGCCTCACTTCTTTAAACCATTACCTGGGGGTTAGGGTTTAAAAATATGAATTCTGGGGGGTGAGTGGGGAGACACAAACATTGAGACCATAACAATCCCTTTCTCTCTTCTGTACAAATCCTCATCCCACCTGTTTGAGTTCCAGTTTCTTTTTCAATCCTTCTCCATTGTAGAAAGGTATTTTTATTCCCATAGAATTTTCCTAATCAAAATCAATTATTTTGCTAGAATGTGAGCTTCATACAAGTAGAGATTATTTATCTGTTCCCACCCCTACTTTATTTTTAATCCCTGGAATAGTGTCGAAATCAAAGTTGGCACTCAATAAATATTTGTGGAATGAATAAATTTTGGTTCTTAATTTTTTAAAAAAGATTTTATTTATTTGAGAAAGACAGACAGAACTTGAGCAGGGAGGACAAAGCAGAGGGAGAGGGAGAAGCAGACTCCCCGTTGAGCAGGGACCCTGATGCAGGACTTGATCCCAGGACCCTGAGATCATGACCTGCGCCGAAGGCGGATGCTTAACTGACTGAGCCACCCAGGCACCCCTGATTCTTAATTTTTGATGGCCGGGCATAGTAAATATTTCTTGGATTTTTTTCTTTCCTTAATAAGATTCTAAATTCTTGGAGAGTACGAATCCTGCTTTATATTCTCCTCATATTCATGAATTCACAACTATTGAATATCTATTTTAAGTCAGGTTAGTGTCTGCCCTAATGGAATTTATAATCTAATTTGAGACAAAACCATTAAAGACATAATCGCTTATATGATAATATAATTACACAATTCTGATAAACACTTTGTAGGAAAGAGATAGAAAGCTAGAAGCAAGAATGATTAAGGTACCGACCCCCCCAACACACCCACCCACTCACCCACCCAGCGTTAGGTCAGGGAACGTCTTCTTAAGGACCTAAATAGGGAGGAAAAGAGGTGGCGAGAGAGCCAGTGCCAAGCCAAAAGGAACATCAGGTGTAGAAGTTCTGACTAAAACTTGGGGGAGGGTTACCTGAGCTGAGAGAGAGAGAACTAAAATATATTTTGGAATCTCATTTTGAGTCAACTGTAAACAGACTCTAATTACACAAATGTAAAGGAAAGACTTAACTCTTTGTTTCTAGTGAAACCTGAAAGAAAAACAGGAATGTAGCTGTTTTAGACATGAGTCTTAAAATGTTTGGACTATAAATAGTCATATGTAGCTTGTTGACTTAAAAATAAAACAGTTATTTTACCAGCAAAAAGTGGGTTTATTTGAGAATAGTAGAGGATTGCAATTTGGGACAAACAAGCTACAGCAAAAACCATAGGCAAATCCAGCAAACAAATGAGAGGAATGTTATTTCATGGAGAAGGAGGATGTTGGGAGGAGTTGTTTTGAATGAAAGTCCATTGGAGAAAAGCAAGAGTTCAGGATGATGGTTTCTCATCTGGCTGAGTGGCTGTGGTAGTTAATTTCTTATGTAGGCGATGCAGTGTACATCTTTTCCTGTTGGGACCTATGACTATTGATTTTTTTCCTGTTGACCGTTCTTCTGTCGGGGTCTATAATTAATTGACAATTCTTGCTGTAATCGATGTTGAGTGTCACGGGGTGAGAGCTCCCCCTTCTGGCCTCCTGACTCCATTTTAGTGAGGTTTCCTTTATTAATTTTCCCTTGATTTACTACACTGGGACTCAGTTGCTTCTGTGGTAGGAAATGTTTCTTGACTTTATTTATACTTACAGCTCATGGTACAGCAAAGGAGTCTTACCCTTGGGGAGGCAGATGTGAGTTTATTCAAGAATTGCTTGCAGGAGATCTAGAGCTTTGGCATCAGTGCCAAGGACCCTGAGTCTTAATCTTCTACTAGAAGAGACAATAATGAGGTATATAGGACTGGGTTTGGTGCAACCCTGTCTATGCTGGATTGTTGATATCTTACACATGGCTATAAGACCAAATAAGCTAAAATATGCTGATGTTTTCTTTCAAAATGACTGCTCCAATAGCATAGTGAAAAATGGATTAGAAGGGGCAAAAGTGGATCCATTCTAGGTTATACTGTATTTATGGACCTTCTTAGTCAATTTCTTCACATGCACTGGACCATTTTATTCTTCTTTAAACCTCCAAGATTTATCATAATATCTGGCTTATAAATAGTATGACCTCCATATTTGCTTATTGAATGAATGGACTTTTTCATTAGGAGTTACTAAAAAAGTCAATATAGAGAGAATGGAACAAGATATCCCTGGATCACCAGAATTTGGAAATAAGAACATCCTTTGAGAATGAAAATAATGTATACATTTATATAAATGTACATAACATACATTTATTGCTCATCACTTTTTATTTCTGAAGTAATTACTTATTCTAAATTTTCTCTCTCTCTTTTCTTGAGAGGGAGGGAGATAGAGAGAGATGGAGAGAGAGAAAGAAGGGGCAGAGGGCGAGGGAGAGAGAGAATCTTAATCTGGCTTCACACTCAGTGCAGAGCCCAAAACAGAGCCCAACACGGGGTTTGATCTCACAACCCTGAGATCATGACCTGAGCCGAATTCAAGAGTTGGATGCTTAACCGGCTGAGCCATCCAGATGCCCCTCTTCTCACTTTTTTCAAAAAATGATTTAAGAGGATGAATGAAACTATGCATAATGAGTTATTTGTGGCAAAAAAAAAAAAATCAGGAAAACCTGGTAAATGTGTAGCAGAAGAGATGTGAGGAACATCCATGAAGGTGACCAGAGTGAATTTCCCAGAACAGTGACCAGAATATGACGAACACGAAAGGAACCATGACTTCACCAACTATCGAGAAACCTATTTAAGGAAGGAAGATGAGAGTCCAAGTAGAATCAGGAAAAGGAGAGCAACCAGAGAGGCTGATTTGAGTGATTATCACATAACATGGCCAGGAGAGGCACTGGAAGGGGGCAACTCCTCTTTTAGCCACCCAGCAGCAATCCTGCTCCAGGTTTCTCTTGGCCATGGATGAAAGAACTCTTAACACTATATAGCTGTCTTGCTCTCATTTCTTTTTTTTTTTTTAAATTTTTTATTGTTATGTTAGTCACCATATATTACATAATTTGTTTTGGTGTAACTCTCATTTCTTTTGATTGTAAATTTGGCCTTTCAACCCTTTGATACAGTGAAGGAAGAGGTACTATATTTTGAAGATGTTCTGGCCACCAGAAACATATACAGAGCACTATATATACGCACTAGGCTTTCTAATTCATAGCTCAGTCTCTTGTGAATTTGATGTTATGAACTGGCCACAAAAGCTTGACTCAACCAAGTTTTGGATTTTAAAACCAAGGGCCATTTTAGCTATCTCAAATGGAGATGATCACACTGAGGTAGTGGTGGGTCTGCATTTTTGATGTTCTCTCTCACTCTCTCTAACCCTATTTACCTATTAAAATTCCTATGAAATAGGAATTTTATAAGAACTTGCCTCATCAGGGTAGCTCATTCCAGGCAATCTTGCAGAATCTCTGCTATGGAGTCATTTGCATTTGGCTTTAGGAGCGCTAGGGAGACTGGGTCATGGTATTTTCCAGACAGGAGTTGCAAAGAATATGCCCCTGATATAATTTTTTGTAAGGGCAGGTCAATAGGAAAGTTTGAGGCTGAGACTTTAGTCAACAGTGAGCAAGGTGATGTTTCCTTAATTCATTTAACACATACAGTGTAGTGAACCATCTTTTTTTTTTTTTAAGATTTTATTTATTTATTCATGAGAGACAAAGAGAGAGCAAGAGAGGGAGAGGGAGAAGCAGGGTCCCCGCTGAGCAAGGAGCCCAATGTGGGACTCAATCCCAGGACCCTTGGATCATGACCTGAGCCGAAGGCAGACGCTTAACCTACTGAGCCCCCAAGGTGTCCTGAACCATCTAATTTTTAAGGTCTTTAATGACAGACTCACAGGCTGGGATTTTCCTGGTTCCAAAGAACATTTCCTTCAGATTTAAGTTCACCAGATTCAGAACCATATCACCATCTTCCTGGGAGGCTCAAACCAGAGAATTCTCACATCTCTAAGATGTTTGTACGCTCTAATTTAAGGAATACTGAGTTAAAAAAAAGAGTAGATGGCCACTACTTACTCACAGAAGACTTATGGACCTCCCACGATTATGTCTGTGTTTCTTGTGGTTTCAGGAACTCCATCTTGAGAAGCATTGAGGAGGTAATTGCCTTCACCTGTTTACTCATGGACAAGGTTGGGTTAACCAGTTTTCCTTGCATTTATGTTGAGGTTCCGCCCAAAACATTGTTAGTCATTTTCTAGTGAAAATAATACCTTATGGATTTAAAGTAAGTAAAATAATAAAGTTTTCGTTTGTTAGAATAACAAGAAGAATGGTGGAAACAACTGAAGCATAGAAGTCACGCTGCAGTGTGCTTGGTATCACTACCTATTTTAAACTCTGGCTTGATGAGGGGAGTGTTTTTCCTCCAACTTCAGCGGGGAGACAAATAAAGAGTAATGGGTGAAGCATTATAAATAACAGTGGTGCATTATAACTGTCATCGTGATAGTTGAAGAGATTTTATTTTTAACAGAGGCCAGAGTACATTGAAGCTACTAATTAGTCAGCAAGTTTTTTCTTAATTGTTGTTGTCAGCCAGTTGCTCTCTGCTCAAAATGCAGAAGTGAACTTTAGCACTATGTATTATAGGGTGGTGACAGCAATCCATTAATTAAAGGCAACTCTCATGATTTGAAAACGTTTTTAACTCATGAACTTGCAGAATGAAAGGCTCCAAGACTAATCCTGGGATAAATTTGACTGTTCTCCTTAACTATTAATCTACTTATTTTTATTCTGACTGAGTAAAAGGAAGGTATGCATCTAAACATTTAAAATACCAGTTTCCATTTATTACCAGTTGTCCAAATATATAATGCAGAGTTGCATTTGGTCTTTTAAAATTTTTATCTTTAAAAGTTTTTTATTTTCCCTGAAATGTGATTATTTTAAGGACAAAAGACAGAAAATCAATCTCTATGACAAGTTTTCCAATCATGAATGAATTTTAGTGCATGATTGATTATATCATCAGAGAATGATAAATCATGAAATCATGCCTGGAATCATCAAACCACCAAGACCTATATACAAGCAACTATGTGTGTGCATGTGTGTGTGCAGATATGGTACAACACTTGCATCAGAGGGATGAGGATTTTATCCACTCTCGGGTAAGTTCAGAAGGCTAGATAGAATATTAGCGTCTGAGCAAAATGTTGCTATTATCCAGAAATTTTGAATATGAAGTCAACTTTTAAAATCTGTTAAAGGTTTTACTAGTTATTATAATAATGTAATGATTCTTCCAAAATTGGAGAAAGATTTTGGGAATATTGGTAAATTATATAAAAGTGGATATTACTGGGGATAAAGTGATTACAGCTGCCTGAGGAAGACGACCTTCCCTAAGTGAGCAGTTTCTTAATGGAAACTTTTGTCAACATTTTTATTGTTTCCCCAATTTTATTCTCCTTTGTCATCATCTCCCTCCCCTTCCCCAGAGATACCAAACTCTATAGTGGGGTCTTCTGTTTTAGTATTGTCCTAGGGACACAGGGCACTTGGCCATCAAACTCCTTCTCTAATCTTGAACGGAGATCTCTAGTCTTCGAACAAAAAAAATTAAAAAGAAGGAGGAGGGCACCTGCGTGGCTCAATTGGTTAAGCAACTCCCTCGTCCTGGGATTGAGCCCGCATTGGGCTTCCTGTTCAGCAAGGAGTCTGCTTCTCCCTCTGACCCTACCCCCTCTTGGGCTCTCTCTCTCACTCTCTCTCTCTCAAATAAATACATAAAATATTTAAAAATAAAAAGATAAAAAATAAATAAAAAGAAGGAGGAGAGGAAGAAAGAAAAAAAGAAACTCATTTCTTCATAATATCCAGCTCTTGGGAATACTGAAACTCTAAAGCTTTGGTAGTAATGGATAATAAAATTCTCTATGGAAGAAATTCTGGCTAACTGGGTTAGCTGAGATCTATCTACATTGAAATTCAAATACCTACTGGAAGAGGCTGGGCAAGTAATGAAATGAAGTCAGCTGGGGTTAAGAAAAACGTTGATAAGTACCCAGGTACAAAGTACAAGTCATTTTCCTCTTATTTCTATTCTACTATAAGAAATACATCAGTGTTGTAATGATGACAAAAGACCATGAGAGGGATGAAGATGGAGAGGTTCTGTCCTATAGGAAGCAAGCTCAGTGTTGCCTGATTATAAGAGAGTCTGGAAATTCTAATTTTAGTGTGAAGATTTTAATATGTGGGCAATCAATTCCAATTTCTTAAAAAACACTGGATGGGCCCTATGATTTATTTACATAAAATCAGTGAATAAATGGACTGGGGAAAGGGGAGCTTGGACTTTCTGGTCAGAGGCTTCCCTTCTCCCTGTGTATATACTCCTTGAAGCTGCATTCTTGCTCTTTTGGGACATTCTGTTCAATTCAGCAAATGTGCGTTGAGTATATCGCTATATCATACAGTATGAAAAATTTTAACTACTAGTTCTCATTCCTACGTTTGAAGACTAGATAGAGTAGGTTCAGCTATTAGGTCCTATGATAGTGGTTCCCAATCAGACTGTAGATTAGAATCTGTGGGGTCACATCATTATTATTATTTTTAAAGATTTATTTATTTATTTTGAGAGAGAGAGAGAGCATACAAGCAGGAGGGAAGAGGGGGAGAGAAGCCCAAGCAGACTCCAGGCTGAGTGTGGAGCCTCCCTCAATCTCATGACCCCCAAGATAATGACCTGAACAGAAACCAAGAGTCTGACTCTCAACCAACTGTACCACGCAGGCACCCCTGTGGGGTCACATTCTAGATCCAAGAATTAGTTTCTTAGTCTATCCATAAATAAGTAGTTGAGTGGTCAAAATCATCCTTGAAGAGTTCCCTAGGAATGCTCCATCATGGAAACCGATAGACTACCTCTTACCATGTCATTTTTCCTTCCAATATTGGAATAGATTCGTTTTTGGACTGAGCACAGATGAAGCAAATGCTTGGCTTTTAGGGCTAAGCCGTTTAAAAATATGCACTCTAGTTTTTAATACTAGAATCATACTTGGCAAGGGAAATGTTCACACTTTGAGAGACTCCCCCTCCCCCCAGGAACTGACACCTTGAGAAGGAAAAGAAGATTTATGTTCCCCATCTCAAAATGCTACCTGAGTGGAATGGCCACTATTTCATTTTTGCTCTTTTCATTTTTTAGTCATATAATTTAATTCCTATAAGTTAAAATGAGATATGATGCATGAGGTATTAGACAACTTCATCATAAATAATGTGTCTCCATGCACTATTATTTTTTTGTTGGAGAAATACTTTTATTTAGGTCAGTGGTATTCAAAATATAGCCAGGGACTCCTGGAGGTCCCTGAGACCCTCTCAGGGGTGCATGAAGTCACAACTATTCTTACAGTAATACTTTATTTTTACTATTTTTATAGTTAGATGTTATTTTTCCTTTTTCCCCCTCATTCTCACACATGTGTGATTGATGGTATTTAAATTTTTTAAATTTGAGTAGAGTTGACACACAATGTTATATTAGTTTCAGATGTGATTTCAGTTCCATAGTGATTTGACAAGTTTATACATTATGCAATATTCACCACAAGTATAACTATCATCTGTCACCATACAAGGCTATTGCAATATCTGAATATATTCCTACACTGTGCCTTTTATTCTCATACATACTCATTCAGAATCTAAAGGATGAGTTTTCTGGAGTTGTCTTTTTAATCTGATTAGATTTAAATGCACCAATGGTTCTATTTTCAGTGATATAAGGAGAGCACTGATAGTCCACAGCATGATACAGTAAGGGACATGTAAAATATGGCCATTTGGATATTCCTAACCAATATTAACAGAAGGCAAGATTCTGGGTAACCATATATTTGTTATTTTAGATCAGTATAGTTAAACTAAGGAATATAATGAGATTGACTCTTTGTTCCTAACTGCACTCTAATAGTAGGGGAGGAAAAGGATGAGCTCAGGATTTCAAATTCTTGGGTCACACTCCAAATAAATGACCTGAAATCTTCTGTATGTGCCCTGAAAGAAACCCTAATCTTCTATAGCCATGGGCCAATATTTCTGAAAAGCATGCCTAGAGTCTCATCCTGTGAGTGACTGAATTATAACACAAAATGATGGCATAGATTGGGAAGAAACTGACAAGAGGATATCAGGGCAAATCTTGACAGAGCTAGGGGACATAGAACCCTTACATTCTGCTGAGTCATCTTTGCCTGTGGAAGCCTCTTCCTACCTCTGCCTGAAGAACTTAGCCCTCCTTTGCCTGAAGAACCTGTAATGGCCTCCCCTGAGGCACTTGCCTTGAAAGACAAAGATGACTCTCTTCAGGACTTCCTCTACCACTCTTGGCTTCTAGACCTGTAACTAAACTCAAGTCCTAGCAAGCCCTGAAAGGTGAAATACAAAGTATAACCCATGGGGAGGTTTGCGATGCTCCAGAAGAACAGCATGATTTTAAAAATTTGTACAGGCACAAATCTGCAGGATACATGTGGAAATGGATATTAAGGGTGTGAGAACATGGTGGAAGGAATATAAAGTTGAATCAGGTGAAATCTATTGAGATGGGCCCACTAAAGAAGAAATTCCAGATTTGGTATTTCAGCTCCAGGAGTCAAAAAGGACTCAAATGGTATGATTTGTGGTCTGAAACATGTATCCAAAGGTGGTGTACATGAAAGAAATTGAAAAGGCAGAACTACCTTGGTAATACTGTAGAGGAAAGTATCCAAAGGCTTAGGGAGATTGGAATGTTAGAGTGGATTTTTCATGTAAGGCCTGACCACTCATCTTTTTAAAAAAATTTTTTTTTTTTTTTTGACCGAGAGACAGTGAGAAAAGGAACACAAGCAGGGGGAGTGGGAGAGGGAGAAGCAGGCTTCCCGCTGAGCAGGGATCCCGATGCGGGGCTCGATCCCAGAACCCTGGGATCATGACCTGAGCCGAAGGCAGACGCTTAATGACTGAGTCACCCAGGCGCCCCCTGTCCACTCATCTTAGGAAGATCCAAAGACATATCTCTTCCTTCAATGGTGAGAAATAAATTTGTGAAAGGGAGCCCAGCATCCTTGAAGAGCTCTTTGGTTGCTTTTTTCTGGAGGTCAGAGTTTATGGTGGGAACTACTGCCATCGAAATGGGGCCTTTAAATGTAATGGGGATAATGGGACTCTAGGAAGACAGGGGCCAAGTGGCTGCAATTAACTGCCACAGACAAGGTGAGTATGATGACTAATGCACAGCAGAATCAGAGTAGTAACCAGAATAGGTTGACTCCAAGAAACCTCTGGTGTTGACCAGTTGATCAAAAGAAATAGGCTGTGTATTAAATTCTCACTTGTATTTTGTATAAGTGGAAGACTTCTAGGTTTAGTCAACAGAAGTTTACTTTGAATCACAAAACAGATAGTCTTGGTTCCTCAATTGATTCCCAAACTTGAGCCAGTTTACAGACCCAGAGCCATTTGAAAGAAGGGGAGGCTGGGTCCCCTTGAAAACTGCCCAAAGTGTTATACTGTTAATCTATCTCCTGGTCTTCCACCAAAAGACCTAAGGCCATTTATCAGGGTGACTGCGCATTGAAGAAAGGGAAATAATCAGACTTTCCGGGAATACTGGTGGCTGTTTCTGAACTGACACTAACTCCTAGAGACCCAAAATGTCACTCTGGTTTATCAGTGAAAATAGAAGCTTATGGAGGTCAGGTGAATGATGGAGTTTTAGCGCAGGTCCATGGTGTGGGTGTTGGAGGGGATGTTGGGGGGCATGGGGAGGGGGAACTGTGATGTGATCAAAGACCCAGAGAAAAAGAAACCCTACAGAAACCAGAAGGAGGTGAGAAAGGTTTTGCTGGAAGGTGATGGGAGTTAAAATTGGAGTGCTTCAAGAACTAGCCCAAGACATTTGGACTTCATTTAGTGACCATTAGGGTCACACTGCCGGCTTTGAACAACAGGGTGGCAGGAAGTAAAATTCTGTGCTGGTGGAGGAGTGGATAATGGGCAGGGAGTTACAGATGAATGAAAAGATTCCTGATAGTAAGCAGTTTACAGTGGAATGGTAAAGCAAACACAGGAATCAAGGCAGGAGATGATGAAGACCCAAGAAAGGTGCGAAATCAGAGAAAAGGGAGGTCTCATACCAAAACTAGAGACAAGAATTGCAAAACTTGTCTGTTTAGTCAGATGCTTCAGCAATCTGCTTCACCCCAGATTTCTCAGTTCTACCCTACTTCTTATGTTAAATCAATATTCATCATTTGGCTTCAACTATGGCATCTTATTTGCCATAGGCATCTATTCATGAGAGTATTGACATTTGCTCAAAGTTTGTTAAACTAAACCCCTCTGTTCACATTACCCATGACTGCTGTCAAAGCAAGGGTACGAAGAGGATGCAAAATTGCAAAATGAGTCCTCAGATAAGGGCTGCCAGCTCTTGGGAATCACTTCTTTTTGCGTTGGCTCCCAGAGACTTAGCTGGACCATCGCATTCTTTTGTTATCAGTTAAATGTGAAACTCCTCTGTTTGTCCATACTCTAAGGGCTTGCTACTCAAGTGTGTCCTAGACCAACAACATTAGCATCACCTGGGATCTCGCTGAAATGCAGAATCTCAGGCCCCATCCCAGCCCTGCTAAGAACCTGCATTTTAACAAGAGCCCCAGGGGTTTCACCCACATCGAAGCTTGAGAAGATGTGAATTAGATGCTATTCCCTTTCCTTCATTCCCTAATACATCTTCATTTGGCCTCAGGTGTTGACAAGGGGTCACACCTTGACTTGACACTGATTTTTGTCAAAGAATCTAGTATTTTAGGACTGGGAAGGATCTTAGGAACTATGTAAACAGAAGGGAACCATGTGATTTACCACTCAAACCAGGGTATTTTCAAGAATGAAAGGAAGCAGTATTAAAATATGTGCCAGGACAAAAGGTGGAAACCAGAATTGTTCTAAACAACCTCATGATTGAGCATTTTACTATCAGCTAATTTTTTTTTTATAAGGTTGTTCTTTTTTTTTTAAAGATTTTTATTTATTTATTTATTCATGAGAGAGAAGAGGAGAGAGAGAGAGAAGCAGAGGGAGAAGCAGGCTTCCCACTGAGCAGGGAGCCCGATGAAGGGCTCGATCCCAGGACCCTGGGATCATGACCTGAGCCGAAGGCAGACGCTTAACCATCTGAGCCACCCAGGCGCCCCTATCAGCTAATTTTTAAAATATAATCTCAAATCCCAATAGCAACCGCTCCAAGTGGGTGTTGTTATCTCAGTTTACAGAGATGATAAGTGTACAGGATTGAACTGTAGCCTTCCAAAAGACATGCTCAAGTCTTAACCTGTGAATGTAACCTTATTTGGAAAAAAAGTTCTTTGAAGATTAAGTATAATTAAGTGAGGGATCTCAAGATGAGATCACCCTGGATGAGGGTGGGTCCTAAATCCAGGATGACCGTGTCTTTATCAGAGAAGAGAAGGGAAGAGGAGACTTAGGAAGACTGAGACAATGAGTGGAGTGGTGCTGCCACAAGCCAGCGAATGCTGGGAGCCGCCAGAAGCAAGAGGAAGCAAGGGAAGATTGTGTGTCATTTCTCCCCCACCCCCCAAGCCTTTGGAAGGAGCTTGGCCCTGCAGGCACCTCGACTTCTCGACTTCAGACTTCTCATCTCCAGAACTGAGAAAATAAAGTTTTGTTGTTTTAAGTCATTAAGTCTGTGGTCATTTGTTACAAGGTAGCCCTAGGAAGCTAATAGAGTTAAGTGCAGGGAGTTCTAAGTGCATGAAAGGAAGGAGGGTCCTACTTAGGCGTAATTGAAAGAGCCTTAAGGGCTGCAGGACACGGGGGGAGGTGAGGTGAGTGCAGGGAACATTGGGACCACCCACCCTCTCTCCCCTCCCTCTCCCTCTCCCTCATCACTTGCAAAAGTGGGCTTATCTTGGCTCTTCTGTGTTTTAGGCAAGAAAAAGATAGAGAGCTTTTGCACTTGCACCAACTTGCCTTCTGATCTCTGCAGAGAGCTTTGTTGTTAAACAAGATAGTTTCAAACTCACAATCACATCTGACCCGAAAATGAGTCCATTTTACTGATGAGAAAGCTTAAGTACAGAAGGACTAAAAGCTCAAACTTAGAGTTGTCTGTGCTGCAGTCAACCTAAGACCACAAATTAATGTTATTACCATTCTACCATTCTGTTGTGAGACAATAATTCTTCCACAATAGTGAAAAACCCAAAAACAAACCAAAACCAGTTCATGGAGTTTGGCCGTGAGCAACAGAAATGACCAGGGATTGTGGGCCCCCAGCACCTGTGTCTGGCTGGGTAGAAGAAACCATCCTAATGCTGAGTTGCGGGCACAGGGTGTTTGTTGAGTAAATTTTGGTACAATCATTCAGCATTCCTTAGTCACCTTCCTTTGAGGAAATATAAGGAGAGTAAGAATTTTGCCTGAAGTATACGTGTGAAATGAGTCAATATAATCTTTGAGGTTTTATGCTAAATATGTGTTTGTTTTCAGCAAGGACTTGGGACAGATCTTGGCAATCGTGTCTTCCTTGTTTTTGTAAATTGGCAGGACACACACAGAAACCAAAGCTTCTTCATTCATAACTTGGTTCTTATGACCAAGTCATAATTGTTTTCTTTCTTAGCAGTGGAGGAGGTTTGTGATACACACCTGGCAGGAGGTGCAGAGAACAAACATTTACATTCTTCGCCTTGGGGCTTCTCTCCTCCTTTCTGCGCCCTGTTTCCTCCACACCCTGGGCAGGGGCAACTTTCTTTGAAGTGTTTGCTATCAACCCTGCTTCAATTCAGTATGCTTGCCCTCCCAGTTTTTCCAGCTTGAAGTAACACCCGAAAGAGACCTGTGTGTATGAGATTTTGGTCTCTTTCGGTAATGATCTGGAAGCCCTGGGCAGCCTGATCTTATCTCCTACAGTCTCGACATCCCATCTTACGTTCATTCTTAAGAACAGATCAGGTCGCAAATAGCCATAGAGGGTTTTGCCCTTCACTGTTCTAGTAAGGGCTAGCACGGCAGCAGTTCGGGGGGCAGGGGGGGCGTACTGAATGTCCGGGAGGCGCGCGGCAGCTTGGTGAAGATTTGAGCCAGCCTGGCATTTGTCTGCAGCTTCCGTGCGCTGAGAGTGTTGGACGAGCGGTAGGGCCAGCGGTGGTTGGAATCTTCCCCCAGGAAGAAGAGAGCGACCCTCAGCCGAAGGATTCCTGTGCCGGGGACATGGCGGCTGAGTGGGGTAGGCTTCTCCGGGAGAGAGCTTTTCCCCTCTCCCGATGAGCAAGAGAGAGCCCCACAGCTGCTCAGCTGAGAGAGGGGAAGGAGGCGTGGGAGACTTGGAAGCGGCGCAAACAGCAGCTCAGCGGCGCTCTGTGCCTTTCCCTCTCCCTGAAAGCCCTTCTAAAGAGGTGGTTTTACAGCCATACAAACATGACCCTCTCAAGCGTCCCGGATACGTCAGTAGTTCATTTTGGGCTGAAGAAATGCTAACATTTTGCAGAAAGCTCTGCTCCCTAAAGGACCTTGGCTGGGCGTGCTGGGGGAGGCGGGGCGCGGGGGAGAAGGGAGGCCGCCGGGGCGTGGCGGGGGGCTGCGGCGCTGGCGGTGCTGATCCAACCTGGAAGCTCCCTGTTGGGTGGCGGGGGAGGTGGGGCGAGAGCAGGGCGCAGAAATAGGGCGCCGGGCGCGGGAGCGCAGCTCGTCCCGGCGCTGTGCTCGGCCTGGCGCCAGTTCCGCCCGCGGCGGGTGTGCAGTGGTGCGGTGAGTCCGCAGGGATCCGCGCTCCGGGAGGGCCTGGGTGAATCAGCCGTTGAGTTGTCGCAGTCGCCACCCAGAGGAAATTAGGCACTAGGGTGGGGCGCGTTCCCGGCTGCGCTGCCCTCCTGGCCGCGCCGCGGTGTCACTTCGCTCACCCCGGCTCCTGTCGTCCGGCCGGCGCGACCAGGTCTGCGCCCGCTGCGGTGGCTTCGGCGCTGGCCTGGGCCTCCAGCGGAGAAACAGTTAACCGGCCGAGCCGGGAGGAGCCCGAAAGGGAAGGAAGGAAATTGCCGTCGTTCTGAAAGTTTTTTCCTTCCTTTCCAATTTCCCTGCAGAGGTGAGTGCGAGGAGGCGGCGGCGCTGACTCTCCGGAGCCCGGCTCCGCGCCTCTACTCCCGGAGCTACTGCCCGACTGCCTGGGGACAGGGACAGCTGTCGCGCTCGGACCTCCTCCGTGGACCCCTTCCGAGAAGGTGCGCCCAGCCATGGAGGGCGCAGAACTGGCCGGGAAGGTCCTTTCCACCTGGCTGACGCTGGTGCTCGGCCTCATCCTCCTGCCTTCGGCCTTCGGGGTGTCTTTGGGCATCTCCGAGATCTACATGAAGATCTTGGTGAAAACTTTAGAGGTGAGTACCGGGGCGGGGGGGGATGCGGCGCCCCAACACCTTTAAGGGCTTTTATGGAGAGAGACCCCGGGGCAGTGGTGTCCTCGAGTAGAGCTGCTGAGAGCCGAGTTGAGGCGAGGGGACCGTCTTGGAAGGTCAGTGGTCCCGAGGGGTGCGCGTTTCAGTTTGTCCCCTGCAGTCACGCGAAGACAGCATCTTGGCTACTCCCGCAGAGTGGAGGGATCCGGGTTGAGACCACGGGACCACCTGTTGTTCCCCTAGTTGGAAACAGAACCACCTTCACCCACTGCTTTATTGCTATTATTATTATTACTGATTAGAATGACAAGGCAGCCGTCTTTTATATTACAGATTTCTTAATATCCATTATGTAGTGCAGCTGTCCCTTCACTCCCCTCAGTTTTTATAGCCCCAGGTTTCAGAGGTCCTTTCGTGTACTAAGGCATGCCGTCCAGAAAGGCATCACGTTCCAGTTCATGCTCAAGATAAGAAACCAATTGCCGGGCAGTAGAGAGAAATCTGATTATATTTTAATGGAGTCATGGAAATTTTATCTAACCAAAAGCACTTGAAATGTCATTGAAAATGTGTATTCTTTAACCTCCGTTCTCCCTGCACTCCTGCTTCCAAATTCTGCAAAGAAACGTGTTAGATGGAGGTGAGCCTGGTGAGCAGGTGAGCCGCTCACCCTCGCACAGAGCTTAATCAAATCACAGAGGGCTTTCCCCTCTGCTGTTTCATCAGATGCTCCCCAAAGCCTTGGAAATGTAGGCAGGGCCAGTGTTATCCCCTTTTTCCGGGCAGGGAAACAGAGACTCAGAGAAGTTCAGTGGTTTGCTTGAATTAAGTGGAGACAGGAGTCTTAACCGAGGAGAGGACCTATAGTCTAGTGATGAGGACTACAGACCCTGGATACAGATTTGCTTAGATTTGTTTCCAAAATCAGCTCTGCTTCTCATTTTGTGACCTTAGGGAATTCACCTACTTCTTGTGCTTTATTTTCCTTATCTATAAAATAGGAATAATTATATAACACCTATTTCCATAGGTTATTTTTTTAAAGCTTTTATTTATTTGAGAGAATGAGAGAGAGAGAGAGAGAGAGAGAGAGAGAGAGAGAGAGCATGAGCAGGGGGAGGGGCAGAGGGAGAAGCAGACTCCGCACTGATCAGGGAGCCTGAGGCTGGGCCTCGATCCCAGGACCCTGAGATCAGGACCTGAGGCTTAACTGTCTGAGCCACCCAGGCACCCCTATAGGGTTGTTTAATGAGTTAACATGTCAAGCATTTTAGAAGGGTGCCTGTAGGTGTTAGGTGCTAAACAGTATTTGCTACTATTAATTGAATGAATAATATTATTATTTAGACACTAGCATCCTTTTTTTCTCTAACTTCTACAGGACTGTCTAATGCAGGTTCTCATTTTTCTGCCCTTATCTCCGGTCTACCCCCAGGACCTGGCTTTTTTCTCCCTCAGTGAGTGGGGTGGCTCTCAGATACACATCTCTAACCTGCTACTCTCCCGCGTGGAGATTACCTGCTAATCTCTCACCTACTAACCTCCTGCAACTCTCTTCTACCTGCTAATCTCCTGTTTTGCCCCAGATTTTTACTTTATTTTTGTGGCTATTTTTCTGTCTAGTCTTAGAAGTTATATTTGATTCTTCATCTTTAGCCCTCATGTTTTAAAAGTTCTGTTGTTTCTGCCTGGGAGATACTGTGCAGTTTTTAACCTTTCCAATTGACTTCATACTCTGAACTTGGTCATGCTGCGCTGTGGATTTCTTAGGCTGCCTCTTACTGCTAGATCTTCTTCCAATACTCTCCCCATTGCAGATGATCCTCTTTGGCTGGTGTTCAGAACTCTTTCTCAGAATTCTGGAATGATTGAGTTGTTCCCTCGTATAGCAGAGTCTTTCGGATTTTATACCCCAAGTTAGATTGGAATAAAGGTAAATCCCACACACTGGCTTCCAGTGGCTGACACCAGTATGTCTTGCTTTAATAATTAAAGGTACAACTAAAGAGATGTCAAGGAGGGCGACCAGCTAGTTGCTGTCAGCCTGGCAAATAACTACTATACTTGGAGGGGATGTATCCAGTTCAGGATCTGGTCTTCAGTTAGGTAGGGCCTGAAGTTCTAATTTTTTGTCCATCTAGAGTTGAAGAGACTTTAGAGATGTGCTGCTTGTTACTGGGAGATAGACCACTTACTTGGAAACCGGATAGATGGCAGCCTAAGGAACTACCCTCTTTGCTTAGAGTAAGTTATTGGGTCAGAGTGATGATCCCCATTGTTTTGGGGATCATTTTGTGGGCCAACTCTGACTTGTCGCTGACTGGAGCACCTGTGTTTGGGAGCAGCAGGGCTCCTCAGGAAGGAGCTGTGATCCCATAGCGATGTCTGCTTTAGGCACAGAAGAGGGAAATGGTGACCCAGGGCTTCTTCTTGTCCTTAAGCTAGAACAGCCTTAGATGTTTCACAGACATTTCAGTTAGGAAGTACAGTGGATTGCTTTTCCTGACTGTAGGGATAATTCCTTTAAAAGTTGTGCTGGTTGTTTAGTATTAGGACATTTTTAGTCCTGGACAAATACCCTGCCTTTTTGTCGATTCTGTGCGAGTCCCAGTCCTTCTGTTACTCATTATTCCTTAGCTTTTAGTTTTCACCGGATTTGGTTGTTTCTCTAAACTGGTGATTTTCCAGGGGTATGTCATGATTTCTAAGGAGTATATACAGCATTATTACAACTTTATATTGGGAAAATTGTTTTAGGAATTCAAACAATGAAAAGTAAAACTTTGGGCTGGGGACATGTAGAGGGTAGTGCATTTGGATGGTAGGATATACGTATTGGAATCTCTGGGAGGGTGTGTGTGTGTGTGTGTGTGTGTCTGTGTGTGTGTGTGTGAAGTTTTCATGTTTATCCCAAACAGGAACATGGACGGATTTAAGATTAAAAAAATGCCATTTTCAACCACAGAAGTTGATGGGGGTGAGGGTGGTGAAGGATTGCTATGCATTGGCCTAAGGCTCATGTATACAGGGAAATAAAGATGGGAAGAGAATATAAATATAGGATCGGTAGAGAAGAAGGTAGGGCAGTGGTATGTAAATTATCTAATCTAACCAGATAACACAGGCAATTGACAAGATAATGAATGTTAATAGACTAATTTTTCCCTCTGCTTTTGAGGAATAAGCTGGAAGCATGGACAGGTTCCTTTGAATTTCTGGCCCTGTGACCTTCTGTAGGTCACTTAAGTTTCAACATGGGTGTAGAGGAGTATGCCTCAGAGAGTTACTGCGCAGGTCAGTGAGGAGAGGTCAAGGAGAGCAATGATACACAGGCGATGCTCCAGTCTCAGTGGAGTTTGAATTGGAATATTCTTTGATCTTGTTTTTTGTTTTTTTTGCTTTTGTTCCTATGTGGCTAAGATTTAACCTACCTTCAGATCTTTAATGAGTTAGCATATATACTCAGAGCAGACTATTCTTGTCTTTCATTTTAATTATTATTCTCGGGGCACCTGGGTGGCTCAGTTGGTTAAGCGACTGCCTTCTGCTCAGGTCATGATCCTGGAGTCCCGGGATCGAGTCCCGCGTCGGGCTCCCCGCTCAGCGGGGAGTCTGCTTCTCCCTCTGACCCTCTTCCCTCTCGTGCTCTCTATCTCTCATTCTCTCTCTCTCTCAAATAAAATAAATAAAATCTTTAAAAAAATGTTTTATTTTAATTATTATTCTTTCCCTTTACACTTTCCTCCATCCACCAATTAGTTTTTCATCTTTTTTTAAAAGGCATGTCAATAGATGTCATGTTAATATAATACTCAGGTATTATTCCTGGTGTTGGAAATACAATAAACGTGCTAGAAGGCCATGGCTGTTTATGACAGAAAGTAATAATAAAGAAAAGCTACCCAGTCAATGCGCTTAATTTCACAACTCTCTGACAGAGGCCATATTACTCCCACTCTTAGGTCGGGGAATAGAGAGTCACAGAGTTAATTTGTCTAGAGAGTGGTATACAGCTGTTAGTGGCAGAATTGGGATTTTATTTTATTTAATTAATTTATTTTTTAAAAGATTTTATTTATTTGATAGAGACACAGCGAGAGAGGGAACACAAACAGGGGGAGTGGGAGAGGGAGAAGCAGGCCTCCCGCGGAGCAGGGAGCCGGATGCGGGGCTCGATACGGGGCTCGATGCGGGGCTCGATCCCAGGACCCTGGGAACATGACCCAAGCCAAAGGCAGACACTTAACGACTGAGCCACCCAGGCGCCCCTAGAATTGGGATTTTAATCTGAATCTAGATGCTGAGTTCTCACTCTGCCAAGATGACAGGTCTGTCATGAAACTTTTTTTATGCTACAGATGGTGGCCTGCTGTTATTTGGATAAACCTAATATTTTAATTTTTGTATGATTTTCATCCTCTGCTTTTCTCTTTTTAGTTAATTTTTAAATGTCTTTTTAGCGTAAAAGCCGAAAGTTGTAATTATCTAGGTGACAACGTCATATTTTTGCAAGCTTTTGATTTAAGCTTTAAAACTCAGACCTAGGGGTGCCTGGGTGGCTTAGTCAGTTAAGCATCCAACTCTTGATATCAGCTCAGCTCTTGATCTCAGGGCTGTGAGTTCAAGCCCAGTGTGAGTCTTGATCTCAGGGTCATGACACCACACCCAGTGTGGCGCCTACTTAAAAAATAAATAAATGAATATATGAATAAAAAGGAAGATACCTTAAAATCAGACTTAACCCTTTGTGTGTGTGTGTGTGTGTGTGTGTGTGTGTGAATTAGAGACAGCTACTTTTTGCTTCCCAAGAGGATTTTTAAGGTAAAGGCGAGTGAGAACCTGATGGGAGGTATCTTTCAACTTGTCCTTGTAGGGGGAAGTGAGATGGGAGTAACAATGGGGATTGTTAGAAGCCACCATCATACTTGAGGATCTTCTTGTGGACAGAACTGCATTTTTCGTGGTTTGTGGAGGCAGATGTTTTCTGAGATAACCTCTGGAAGAGGCTTAGAACTTCTGAAGAGATATTCCCCACCTCTGGCTTTGGGCCTACCTGATCAGTTGGCATGGTAGAAGAGACATAGCTGTTTATTGGACGATGCACTGGTGGTCTGGAAAAAAGTGATCATTTTGGAAGCTAAATAGATTATGGGTGTGAAAAGGGAGGAGGAAGCCAACATTTTCTACTTTGTGGCCTATTGTGTGGCAGTCATTGGATGGAATACCGTCTTTCATCTTTTATCTTGATACTGTCGCTGGTTTAGGGATGATGAAACCGAAGTCCCAAGAGGTGAAAAATCTCTCCTGAGATGAACCCGGCCAGGAAGTGCAGACCCGCAATTCATACGCATACGCCTCCGGCTGCAAAGCCTAGGTGCTTTTCACCTTTCCTTGGGAGTAAGCCCACAGAAGAAAATGGTTCTCTAGTACAAATTTCCTTTGGCATTAAATGACTTCTCCTCCAACCTGAAACTTTGCTAGTCTTGGACACTGTAACTGCATTTTGTAGGACAGACCTTTGGAGTTGCCATTCCAGGAGAGGTTATGCATTCTGACACTTGTCTGGTGACAGAACATGGAGCTCTTTGTAGTACATCATGCTGTATGAGGCACGCCCCTGTATCAGTTTGCTAGGGCCGTCATAACAAAATACCACAGACTGGGGGCCTTAGACGATAGAAATTTATTTTCTCACAGTTCTGGAGGCTGAAGTCCCAAATGAAGGTGTTGGCAGGTTTGGTTTCTTCTGGGGCCTCTTTGGCTTGCAGATGGCTGCCTTCTTGCTGTGTCCTCATATGATCTTTCCTCTCTGTGTACAAATCTGGTGTCTCTCTGTGTTAAATTTCCTCTTCTTAGAAGGACACCAGTCTTGTTGGATTAGGGCCCACCCTAAAGGCCTCATTTTAACTTTGTCACCTTTTTAAAAAGGCCCTGTCTCCAAATGCAGTCACATTCTGAGGTACTGGGGAGTTAGGGCTTCCACATATGAATTTTGGGGGGAGACACAATTCAGCCCATAACAACCTCAAAATATCATTTTTTTTTCCATCCCATAAGCATGGAATAATTGTCCTAATCTAAGGTAATTGCCATTTCTATAAAATATAAAATCACCTGGCCACAAGAAAAAAGTGAGCTTCAAGATAACAAATGTTCAGTTATTGACAAAATTTTATTTTAATTCTCTCTTTGGTCTGATTATAAATGACAATAGGTAGTAAAACTTTAAAGTGAAAAACTATGGAAATAAACCTTTACCTCTATTGAGAAGAGACGAGAGGTATGTCTAGAGTTTGAGGAGTTTGAGAATGCCTGCATTAAATCAGCAAGGAAGGAAAAAGGCACAATCAGATTAAGATTGAGTCTTATCGTTTGTGACT
Source organism: Zalophus californianus (assembly GCF_009762305.2). Lineage (NCBI taxonomy): Eukaryota > Metazoa > Chordata > Mammalia > Carnivora > Otariidae > Zalophus > Zalophus californianus. The sequence continues at coordinate 67,323,558 of NC_045596.1, forward strand.
CGCCACTTGAAGCCAGGAAGATTAAGTCTCTATTTATAGGCTGTTCTGTAAGTGCAAATAGCATGTTCCTACTTGGCTCTTTGGGATGTTGTGCGGGGTCCTGATGTAGTCAGATCATGCCCTTCTCCTTGACCTTCAGGTATATGTTTTAGGTCATTTAGTCTCTATCCTTCATTGTCTTATTTATTTGAATTTTTAAAAATCTGTTTAATTCCTTGTGAGCCTAGCAATACCTGTTTTTGGCCACTACAATTTTGATAAATTCTTTTTGCTCCTTCAAGGGCACTTAAGTCCTAATTATAATGATCGCAATGCCTTTTACCTCTAATTTCCCACTTCCTCTCCAATCAGTCTAGACAATGTTAGCTTCTGGAATTGTAATCATCAAAATAGTATTTTAATCATTCCTTTTCTAAACTGGAAAAATAGCCATTGGGATTTTCTGGGATGCTGTCAACAAAGTTCACTTGTGGTTTTTGAACTCTGATGTTAATGGTAGATAATTTTGGAAATGCATAGGAAAAGTGTAAAGAAGAAAATAACAAATCACATCTTGATATATTTCTTTATACGCCTACGTACATTGAAAACAAAAATGGGAATTGATTTTTCCTGTTCTTCAGTTCTCACAAAGCTGTGGTTTCTCATAATAACATTTTCCCTGTGTATCTCAATAGAGGCAAGTGACCAGGTGGCCAGGTGGTGTCTTTGGTTAGCGATTTCACCACTTCCTTTCCAGCTCCCCAAGTGTCGACTGCCTCCTTCTGCAAGCCTATTTTATTTTATTAGAGCATGATCAGTGACGAATATAAGGGTGTATTTGAGCCTTGGAATACTCCTACCGCAGAGGTTTACTAGGGCATCTCGAATTCAGAGAGTGCTGGGGCTTAATGTTTAATTTCATTTCTGCGTAAGTAAGGTTTGAGTATTTTACATCATGTCTATGGAACAGTCTACATTAACAACACTACTTGTTTTTAAACAGTGGGCCACAATACGAATTGAAAAAGGAGTCCCAAAGGAGTCGGGTCTTAAAAACTCAGCTTCTATTGGTAAGTCTTCTTTTTCATTTATGATGGTCAAGATATCCAAATTGGATACATTTACATCTACCCAGTTTGAACTTGAAATAGAAAGCAGTGCATTCTATAGGCCTTGGGTCATTCCTAATTTTGTTCTTTATGCAGAATAGCAGCTGCCTGAGTTTTGAATGAGTTTTCACTGTGAAGGTGGTAATAATGTGCTAGTTCATCTATGTGTTCTTATAGGGCATTCTAAAGGCATACATTTAAAGGTGGTTGCCTGTAGTTTTAAAGATGTAGTTAATGGTTTTAAGTAAATGGGTTTAAGAAAATAATGCTAATTGGACTATCTTGGAGTGAAACCTATTTTTGAGGTTTTATTAGCACCTTATTCTAATTTGTGGTTCTCAAAAATGTTCCTCAAGATAAACCCTTTCCTACTAAAGGCTGATTGGTAATGCATGAAATAAATAATTACCCCCCCCCCCCCCCCCCCCCCCGTGAAATAAGCTTGGGAATCACCACATGTGACACCTTGCTTTTGGAAGGTAATATTACATAGTGACAAAGGCTCAGAAAAGTCCTATAGTAAAAACACTTGTTAATTTTTGTTAGAATTGAGTTAAAGTCAACTGAGCTCACTAGTGCCTCTGCCTATTAGTGCTTTGCCGTTGTTCCAATAAACCCTTTTACTTCGGGTAAGAATTTTAAGAATTGTTTAAGACACGGGGTTCATAGGGAAGTAGAATTCTATGGAAGGGATGACTATGAAATTAAGAATAAATAAGTCACTTGACTTAATTAAAAGACTAATAAGCCTTTATTTGTTTGTCAGAAATAATGTAGAAACAATTTTGTGCCCATCTAATTTAGGATTAAAGATAATCAAAATGTCAAACGCTTCACTAGGAGTAATTTATCTTCTGGAGGCTTGTCTGAAAGGAACTGTAGAAACTGTATACCACAACGCATTTTGGAAATAAACTATTTGAGTGAAAACATCTACTCATTTTGTGTAATTGGATTGTTATGTTCAAATGATTGAAACAACTAGTAGATCTTTATGTGTATACTTGAACATCAGGTATTAGCACCAGTAACATTTTACCAAGATTGGATATTTCTGGCTATACAGTTGTCAGATACCTTCTCTTGGACATAGCAGATCTACTAATTTTTTATTTTTCTGGGTACATTTTTAAATGTGTATCCTTATGATTTAAGGAGACAACAACTTTATTGCTGGTTTTCTGTTGTGCTTGGTGAGACTTTGGGCTGTCACTGATCTTGAGTGAAATTCTATGGAGCCCTATGGATTGGGGTGGTGGTGGTGCATGTCTTGGGCCATGAATTTAAAAGGGCACAAGGCTTTCCAATTTGGTAGGTTAAGAGGATTAAAAATCACTAGGTGAGGGTGTTCTTAGCATTGGTTTAGATTTTTTAGCCTGTACTGAAGTGAATATTATCACTTGTTGGATTTTTTTTTTTTTTTTTTTGCCATGCATCTATCTTTTCCATGGTACCTCCAGGAAAGAGTGGAAGTGAACAAGAGGAGAAAATATAAATCATAATGGTTTAGAATAAGGCTAAAGGCTACCAAATTTATCTTCTTTCATTCAGAGTAGCTGTCCTTCCTTTTAGCCGTGAAATTGGCAATGACTATTGCAGTTACTGAGCCTTTGCTACCTGTAAGGTTGATGAGATATCTATAGATGATTAAGCTATGGTTCCTGTGAGGAGACAGGTATCCGACAGCTCACTGTGATAAATGCTCAAGTAGGTGCATAAGCAAAGGACAACGTGGGATCTAATTTAGTCTCTGATACATGCTGCTTTCATCTCTGTTAATCCCACAACTGTGCATGGGATGCACCTCCACTCCCATCCTGATTTACATCCTGCCTGGGTAGCCCTGGTATGGGGTGTGTGCCTTGTTGATATACCCTGGTGTTTGGAGTCAGCAGAGAGGGAATATCTTCCTCCTAGACAGACTGGCCGAGGGTGATGAAACACAAAACACACAGAGCACTGTGTGCCCGGCTGCTTCAGTCTTCTGCCTCTGGAGCCTCAGGTCTCTGTATGGCTGCCAACAAGAGCGCCAGTCAATGCTGAGTGGGTCAAAGTTGACGCAAGGGTCACAGGCAGGCCAAGGGTCCCAGAAGTGCAGGTGTGATCTGGAGATGTCTGAGTGCTATAGTGCTGATGATAGGTTCGGGAAACTGAGAGGGAGAGAATGGCTAATCAGGGAAATAGTTATGTTTATTTTCACCAGATATTTCTTCTGCTGCTCTTTTATTTGATGAAGGATATTTTTGGACACACTTTTTGAGTCTCTCTCTCCAGTTAAACCCCTCTTGCATTATATTTCTCTTGTGCTTTTATTAATAAGCCAACTGAAAGCTGAACCTAGGGAAATATTATCTTTGTGGTTAAATTGTTCTCTCCTGTCTTCAGCCATCTTCTGCTGGGTCTCCTATTAAAAAATGGTCTCCTTTATTTTTTTTATTTTTTATTTTTAAAGATTTTATTTATTTATTTGAGAGAGAGAATGAGAGAGAGAGAGCACATCAGAGGGGATAGGGTCAGAGGGAGAAGCAGACTCCCTGCCGAGCAGGGAGCCCGATGTGGGACTCGATCCTGGGACTCCAGGATCATGACCTGAGCCAAAGGCAGTCGCTTAACCAACTGAGCCACCCAGGCGCCCAGTCTCCTTTATTGATTGAGCTTCAGATAGGTTCATGAGCAAGATCTCCTTAAGAAGCCCTGTTATTGCACCTTCTTCCAGTTTTAAGGGCATTTCCTCACTGTTACTACAACACTGAGGATAAATCTTTCTCCCCCTCTTTAAGTAACTATGTTATACTGAACATTCAACTTCAGTGGACAATGTAGTTACCCTCTACCCTAGTTTGTTTTCTGAAGGCAGATGTGCTTCACCACTCCAGCCATGGGACAAGTGAATCTCCTCAGACCCAGGAACATGGTCTGATTGAGATTTTATCAACTTTTATCTTACTCTGTTGTAAATAGTGCAAGGGACCATTGACTGTTAAGAGCCACCCACCTCATCCTTGGATACTGGACTGATTTCGAGGATTTATTGTGCAATAGACTGCAATTAGTTAGTAATTAGGATTGTACTTGTAGTGAATGTAATTCATTATGCCATTTTCAGAACCGGAGATCAGTTCCACTATAAATTGGATTATATTACTAGGACATTTTGAATGCTTAGCACCAAAAGTCAACAGGCAGGAAGAAAGGCCCGAGTTTGCCCTTGTCCTAGAGGTGTCACAAACAATACAAATAAATAGAAGCCATGGCTCAGTCATTTTGGCACTGTCCTCTAGAATGTGCCACTGGCCTGACTTAGCAATATCTGCATGGGAAATGCATACCACGTCCTCAGGTCCTCCCCTTTGCCCCACTCCAGCAGGCACCACACATAGGGATTTGGGGTCACGTGGCCTATTGTTAATTAAACCCCCATGCTAAATTTCTCTCTTGCCCTGTATGTCTTACCCCCATTCCCCATCTCTTCCTCCACCCAAACACACACAGAGGACAAAATGCTATAGTGAAACTTCTGATGTTACACCGATTCAGAGAGAATTCAGGCTGCCTAACATTTCCCTCTGATTTTACTTTTGGAATTCTTTCTGTGACACTTGATTAACCATGTTGATACTGGTACAACATTGTTTGCATCAATATTAAATCTCTTGCATTTATAGAAAATGTGGGATAATATTTTGTGACAGAAATTTGAATATCATTTTCAATACTCATTTTGTTTTGGGCAGGCTCTTTTGTTTTGTTTTTTTCAGATTTTATTTATTTGAGAGAGAGAGGAAGAGAGTGTGTGAGAGAGAGCGGGGGTCAGGGGGAGGCAGAGGGAGAGGGAGAAGCAGACTCCCTGCTGAGCAAGGAGCCCAAAGCGATGCAATGGGGGCTTGATCCCAGGACCCCGGGATAATGACCTGAGCCGAAGGCAGCTGCTTAACCTACTGGGCCACCCAGGCACCCCACTGGGCAGGCTGGGGGGTGGGGGGTGGGGGTGTTTGATAGTCTGTTTAAATCAACTAAGTTGATTTAGTAGTATTGTGTTGGTGTAAATTCCCTGAATACAAGTTAGTATCTGCTGTCCTCATGGATATGGAGTGTAATGCATTTAATGGTTGTCTTGCTGATAAAATACTGGAACTTGTCTAGCTAGTTATAGAGAGAAGAATAATCCAGTTATGGGATATGGAAGGAGTATAGAGTGAGATTTTCCTTATCACTGCCAAATGTCTACCTGCTCTTATTAGTCTGCCTCTGTTCGTAAATCGTGTGCCTGAGGGTGGTGATGATGATGATGACAATTTTCAAACATACACGAAAGTAGAGAAATACTAGAATGAACCTGATATAGGCAATATTTGTCAAGATTTTGCCACACTTGATTCATCTGTGCCTTCTTATTTTTTGCTAAAATAATCAAGGCAATCAATATAAGATTTCATATCTTTTCATGCATTTTTTAAAAAAAGGATTTTAAAAAATAGCCACAGTGCTACTAAGTTAACTCAAACTTAAGTTTTTAATATCATCTAATCACAGTCCATATATAAATTCCCCTAACAGTTTAAATATGTTTTTATAATTGATTTGTTTGAACCGAGATTCAGTCATGGTCTACAGATATGTTTATTTATTTATTGATACTGCTTTACTGGACATATGGGGTACAGTTTTTGTTCCTGGAACAAAAATGACTTAATAGCAGGTGATTCTGAAAAAAATTCACTAGCATAACATAAATTTTTATCCTCACAGCTTAATACAGCTCTGGGCAAGACAAAGTTTTGATCCTTTATTTGTTTGTAAACCATAGGATTAGTCGTCTGTATTTCTAAGTGCAATAGTCCATGATATTTGTTACATGAAATTTATTACATGAAATTTTCATATTACATGAAATTTAGTCTATAGTCCCTCACTTCCACTTCTCTAAGATATCAAACCTATTCAAACTCTCAGCATGTATGTATTAGGAGACTTGCTACAAGTGGATACAAATAGTGAAAATGTGGGGACAATGCAGTCACTCATCAGGAGGAAAATTAGTATGGGAGCTGGTTCAAATGAATTAACTGGATTTATGTGAAGAGAACAAAGTACACAAATATTAATGTTGAGCAAAAAGAAAATGTATAGTATAAAAACATTTATTTAAAATTACTACTATAAGCAGATACTATGTAATTATGTAGATAGATGTAGATAAGTATATAATATATGTGAAACTGATGTATACCACAGGTTAATGGTTATCTTCTAGGAGGGAGGAGGAAGGATGGGGAGATGGGCTTTAACTGTATCTCTAATTTTTTTCTCTAAAGAATATCTGAAGCAAATATGACAATGGGTATCTTTTTTCTTTGTTAAACTCGTATTTTTTGGTTACACTTATATTTTAAGCATAAAAATTTTAAAAAACCCAACTAAATAAAATATCAAGAATTGCTCCACTAGAGTCTAGTCTGATGCATAGAACTAGTTTTATATAAATAAAAACGAAATATTTGTCTCAAGGGTGTGATTGATGGTTACCTGCTCTGAAACACATCTCTGTTGAGTCTGACCAGTGCCCGGAATTAAAACTTGAACCTATGGAACAAGAGTTGTTAATCAAAATATATATTATCTCTTAGAGGCAGGATTCTCAGCCTCAGCACTACTGACATTTTGGGTTGAATAATCCTTTGTCATGGAGAGAGGTCCTATGCGTTGTAAGATCTTCAGCAGTATCCCACTAGATAATAGTAATGCACCCCTAATGTGACAATCAGCAGTGTCTCCACACATTGCCAAATGTCCCCTGAGGGCAAAATCCTGTCTCTTGCCCTAACCTCTGTCCACTCCTTTGCAAACCACTGCTCTTAGAGACTAATGCGTTCATCTCTTGGTACCCAATACTGTTAGCGTAATTTTTCTTAGTTTTCTAATAAATAGGCCCTTGAAGGACCAGAACTTGATTTCCAGTCTTTGGTGGCTGATATGGGGAAGGATGGAATGTGAGGCAAGGCTTGTGAACAACAGGGTTAGCAGACAACACTGGATGGGGGAGAGAAGGCCTGTTCTTTAAGGAAAGGTAAAGGTGAGACAAGGGAATCTTCCTTCAAACTTTGCCTCATAATCTGATGAAAATACTGTTTTGGAGGGAGCTTTACTTTGGACTGGACTGGAGACTTGTATAGAACTATGTACTCTAACCTCTGAAAGGAGATGACTTAGCACTTAATTCTGGCCAACAGTAAGTAAGCAGGAAGGAGTGGTTGTGGCAGGAAAGAAGGTAAAAGGTCAGGTCAGACTAAGGTCTTCTCTGCATTGCGAAGTGATGGTGGAAGGCAAGTGATAGGCTCGCATCTTAAGAAAGCTGTTAGGAAGCTCCTAAAACATACTATTTTTTTTTTCGGATAATTTTTCTTGTCACATAGCACTAACAAAGTAGGTGACATACCTTGTGCCCTATTCCTATTTTCTGTGAAGTTAGTTTTGCTTTTAAACACACTCCTCTGTCTGCCCTACCCCTCAGAGAAAACCCCAGTCAAAAGAACAAAGCTGCTCCATTTTGTTTCTACCTTATAGACAACAACCTATCAATAATAACAACAATAATCACCACCATTAAACAATGGCTCCATTGTGCAAAACTATTTACACGACGAAGGTCTTGTTAATTCTCACTAAACTGATGAGTAAACTATAGGGGAAGGAGTTCAGGTAACTTGTTTCAAATCATAGAATTAGTGGAAGGCCAACTGAAAAGAAATCCGAATTCAATTTGTCTTTCCTATTCAAAATCCCTTGCCGCCACTCCCTGCCTAAACTATACCTTCCTTATTTGCTCCTCTGGTCAATCCGTGCCTTCTCAGTTCTCCCTTTATTTGCTCCTCTGGTCAATCGGTGCCTTCTCAGTTCTCCCTTTAGAAGTTGTGGTAACTCTTCCACAAATGGGAACTCCTCTGCTGAATGTTGGCTTTGTCACATACTAGGAAGCTCATAACATTTCCAGTTTCAAATCATCAGCAGAACTTTTAAAGAAATCACTCTATTGAGAATATTTAGGATTGTAATAAAAGATATTCTACATCAATGCCAAACATTAAGGTTGACATTTTAATTGATTTAATGGCTCATTTGACAATGAAGTTTTACAGATGTTTCTCTATTGTGGGATTTCTTGTTTAATCACATTAGTCATGTCCAAGTCAACAAAGTTAATGTGGGCTGTCAGCCAAGAAATGGGTCAACAGTATAGTGAATGAGATGTTAAAATGTTAGTTGTTAGGGCGCCTGGGAGGCTCAGTGGGCTAAGCGTCTGCCTTCAGCTCAGGTCATGATCTCAGGGTCTTGGGATCGAGCCCCACATCAGGCTCCTTGCTCGGTGGAGAGCCTGCTTCTCCCTCTCCCTCTGCCCCTCCCCCCTCCACTCATGTTCTCTCTTGCCTCTCTGCACACTGTCTCTCAAATAAATAAAAAAAATCTTTTAAAAAAATAACGTTAGTTGTTAAAATGAAACTCTGCCTATTAATTATAAATGCCTCTTAGTTTCTCTGCAGTGTTGACTGACAGCTGATTACAATGTCCCTTCTTCCACTCCGTTTATGCTTCAAAATAGGTATAAACACATGGTTAATTTCATGATTAGTTTTTATATCTGGGATTAAAATCTTCCTCTTTTATAATCAACATTGCTTATTTTGTAAGTTTCTGGGGAACTACTGGGGTATAGAATGATGAAAAAGGGAGTTGATTTTCTCATTTGCTTTCCTCAGGAGAACAAGTACACCTCCAGTACTTCTAGTTCAGTACTTCTCTTTTTTTTTTTTTTTTTTAAGGATTTTATTTATTTATTTGACAGAGAGAGCACAAGCAGGGCGAATGGCAGACAGAGGGAGAGGGAAAAGCAGGCTCCCCGCTGAGCAGGGAGCCCGATGTGGGGCTTGATCCCAGCACCCTGGGATCATGACCCAAGCCAAAGGCAGACGCTTAATGACTGAGCCACCCAGGCGCCCCAAGTACTTCTCATCTTGATAACTGAGAGACACTAACAGAAAATTATTCAAAATTTAAAAAGGGGCAAATTATTCTATTACAGATACATAAACCATGTAGAGAATAGGAAAATTGAATGTACCTTTATTTCAGTAAAGCTTTTGATTGTATCCTATTCCAAATAACAGGTCAACAAATCCACTCTGTTACCCCTCCCACAACCCTGGCAGACATCACTGGGTAATGAGTCCTTGCCTCTGAACCACGATTAGCGTCCTTAACACAAACCTGCAGACAACTTCTCACTGCTGCCTGCTTTGGAGTCGGTCTTCCTGATAAAAGCTTGTCACCACTCTTGATCTGGAGAATAGATAGAGTTTCTCACAGTGTGTACCAAAGGATCACTAACTAGAAGGAGGAGAATCTTTTGAGTAATTGGGTTTTTGGCATAGATTTGGTTGTATTGTTTGGGGTTGTACTGATGACCGATGTAATTGGAAGTGCCGTATGGAAGTGCCGTATCATTGACCGAATGCTCTTAGCTGCGTTTTAAATAACCTAGGAAATGGAATAGAATTTAAAGTAATCTTGATTGTTTTGATGAATGAGCTATCAGAGAGAGAGGTGACATTCAAGATCCTTTACCCAAGGAGGATGCTTTGGAATGGGATAGAAAAGCCAGCCTTGGGGTGCCTGGGTGGCTCAGTCGGTTTAGTGTCTGCCTTCAGCTTAGGTCATGGTATCAGGGTCCTGGGAACGAGCCCCGCATTGGACTCCCTGCTCAGCGGGGAGCCTGCTTCTCCCTCTCCCTCTGCCACTCCCCCTGCTTGTGCTCTCTCTCTCTTTCTCTCAAATAAATAAATAAAATATCTATAAAAAAGAAAGAGAGAAAGAAACAAAGAAAGAGAAAGAAAGAAACGTGGTAGGAAAAGGCTTGCCACTTCAGAAGGCAGAGTTTTAGACCATCAGGCATGGAAAGCCAGGGCGAGCACAGAAACTACCATGATGCTGCAGTTCATGGCAGAACCAGCATGTTGAACTTCACTGAACTCCACAGTGATGAGCCACTCACAGTCACTGATCCTGGTCTCTGCATGAAAAATGCTTACCGAGTGTTTTCTGTGTACCTGCGTCATATGCTGAACTATGCCCTCAGGCAACCCTTGGCCCACTTAAGGAGATATCACCAATCTCCACACATCCCTGTGACAGTCGGAAGCTAGCTGGTGCTGATGGTATTGAATGTCACACAAATAAATATAATTAACTTGAGGAAGAAAGTTCATAACCATAGCATGACAAGATATCATCCTGGATGGGGGACATCAGAGAGGATGTTTTGGTGGACGTGTTAGTGTTGAACTGGTCATGTAGAGGTGGCTTGGGATTAACTGAGGTGACAGAGCTTTCTAAACTTGGGGAATGGGGGAATAGCTTGCATAGCAGTGGGAATGAGCTTAGTTCGTAGAAGGGAACAAACATAGAAATAAGGTTGGCTAAGAGGGTGACATTAGATATGAAGGGCTCAAATGCAAAGTGGTTTAGATGTGATGTCAAGGCACAGAGAATCCCAGGTTTACTGTTTATTATTAAGGATAGTAAAGAGGAAATTTTGAAGCTTGCAAAAAGGATGACTGTAGTGGCCAACCAGACCTGTGAAGGTTGATGACTGAATTTGGAAGAAAACCAAGGGATGATTCATGTGACAGTTGGTTAATTATTAGGAGGAAGAAGCCATCCCTCTTTCTCTCCATATCCATAAAAGATGGAACAAAAAGACTGGCTTACGTTAAAGTAAAATGTTATGTGTAAGAAAGAGCTCCTTAGCAAAAAATGATCATAAAACTGGGTCAGGCTACTGGGTAGATTTCTCAGAAAAGTTTTACACATAGAGTGGACAGTTGAGAATTTGGGGAAAGGCATGGATTATATAACAAAACTCTTTTTAGTTGTTAGCAGTGCCTTGTCATCTTGGTTGTAATAAATTCCATATACAAATTTTAAGTTTTTCAGTTTTTAATCTGTCTTTCAGTAGTATTTGTCTCTGTAGCATTGTTATCTGTTTGTGGGCCACTGGCTCCATAAGCAGAGAAAGCAAGAAAGTTCTTCATCAGTTCTTTATTCTGCCAACAAGTAGCAGCACGCTTTAAGCCCTCTACACCTTTTCTCCCCTCTCTAGGGGGTTTTATAATGGCATTTCCCAATCTTCTCTGTTTTCTTGCTGAAGCTCTTGGGGCAGGATAAGTTTTTGAATGAAGAAGAAGGTGAGGGGCCAAGGTGCCAAAGCATGCTTGGTGCCCAGAAGGCTGGGGAGATGGGTGGCTGATAGTGGTGGTTCTGTTGAGGATTGGCTCTTGGGGCTCAGGGAAAGGAGACAGCCTGTTGGACTTGTGATTAGACAGAGTCCTTTTCTTGGGTTGGAGTAGGAGGAAGCTACAGTATTACATCTGTAACGTGAATTAACATGTAACATGACTCTGTGGCCTAGTGGTGTCTGCATACCCTGGGGATGTGCAAAACCCTTAGGACCTTCTCTTGGTGTGCCAACCTCAGTAGTTTGAAAGCTCTCCTCTGTACCTCCTTACTGACTTTTCTAGGTCAGGGGCCTGGTGTTCCTGCTTCTCTTCCTCAGGGTTCTGTTTCCCTCAAAGCTCGGGCTGGCTAGGGAAGGACATTAATTCCCTGGAGTCCTACTTTGTTGTCTGAAGGTTCCTCGGAATAAAACCCATAGAGCCCTTATGTCTTCTGTAACTTCTGGGGACACCTGGTGAACAAAAGGAAAGACTGGCGCGTGGTCTGTTTTTCTGTTAGGGTCGCAGAGCCTTCACCCTGTCTTGCCTCAGTGTTTCTGGAATCGATGGGCCTTCCCTCTGTGCTTCTATGGTGTTGTGTGCTGGGCTGCCCGCACTTGTGCATTTCACAGGGAAACAGAGTGGACCAGAAAGCCCGAGTGTGGTAAGGTTTTTGTTTAGGTTGGTATCTGTAAGTGTATCATGCAAATATATCACTTCCTCTTCCTGCCTCTGCAATGATGTTGATACAAATCTACTCAAATAAATGAACATCCTCATTTTCAGTGACTCATGTGTTCACGACAGCGAGTTTATTTGCCTGTCACTCGCCAATCCACATGACTTCTCCACAACAGATCTCAAGTATGTGATGCCAGCAGGCATGATGAAATCCCAGCGTGTGATGGTGTTCAGCCTCTGATGCTCATCTGATGTTATATACAACGAGCCTGTGCCTAAGATCGCTAGTCAGTAGAGAAGCATGTGTATTGGGGTACATATTCAAGGAGAAAGAAAGGCAAGCATTCTGTGATCAACAAAAAGAACTAATGTCCTTTTTTTCTTAAGGGAAGCCATTGCCTTCCATAGGATAAGCCTCCCCTTGTGTCCTTTAGTATAAGCTTGTTTTAGGAAGTTAGAAATGACATTTCATTTCAAATGACATTAAATGACTTTCATGAGTCATGAAATGACATATAACTTTTTTTTTTTTTTTGGTCTTTGCTTATAAACAATTAAGACAATGCCTGCATCATGTAATGGGTGGAGTTGGTGGTTCATGGGCTCAAAGAAAACAGAAAAAAGGGGAAAATGGAGTTCTGCTGATGTGAAGAATTTTGAATGATTTTAGGAATGGGGTATCAGGTGGAAGAAATTGTAACCAAAAGCAGGAGGGTAAGAGAGCCCAGGAAACACTAGGGGCCCAAGGACCAGTTTAGTTTGGCTGGGGCTAGAATGAGTGAAAATGAATTGGAGGTAGGAGTTGAGATTGGATAGATATTTAGGTTTAAGTCCTAAAAGGCCCTAAATGCCAGGCTAAGAAATTACTTCCTTAGGTGAGGGGATCTCAGAGTTTTGGGAAGATGAATCTGGTAGCTTTGCAGAAGTGGGATTAGACAGGAAGAGGGAGAGGGAATTGGAGAAAGGAGAGACAGTAGATGGCAAGCCATTCTGGAAGGTAATGGGACTTTGATTTGCAAATATTGAACCACCCTTGTATTCCAGGCATAAATCCCACTTGATCCTGGTGAATGACTTTTTTGAATGTATTGTTGGATTCGGTCTCCTACTGTTTTGTTGAAGATTTTAGGATCTCTGTTCATCAGAGATACTGGCCTGTAGTTCTCTCTTTTTGTGGTGTCTTTATCTGGTTTTGGTATCAGGGTGATGCTGGCCTCATAGAATGAATTCAGTAGTTTTCGTTCCTCTTCTATGTTTTGAATAGTTTGAGAAGAGTAGGTATTAACTCTTCTTTAAATGTTTGGTAGAATTCACCTATGAAGCTGTCTGGTCCTGGACTTCTGTTTGTTAGGACATTTTTGAATACCAATTCAATTTCATTGTTGGTAATTGTTTTGTTCCAGTTTTCTATTTCTTCCTGTTTCAGTTTTGGTAGTTTATATGTTTCTAGGAATTTATCCATTTCCTCTAGGTTGTTCTATCTGTTGGCATATAATTCTTGATAATATTCTCTTGCAATCTTTTGTATTTCTGTGGTGTTGGTTTTATTTTTCCGCTTTCATTTGTGATTTTATTTAAGTCCCCCCCTTTTTATTGATGAGTCTGGCTAGATTTGTATCAATTTTTAAAAAGATTTATTTATTTATTTGAGTGAGAGAGAGAGAGAGCAAGCAGGGGGAGAGGCAAAGGGAGAGGGAGAGAAAGAATCTCAAGCAGGCTCCACATCCAGTGCAGAGCTCGACACAGGGCTCAATCTCACGACCTGAGATCATGACTTGAGCTGAAATCAAGAGTTGGACTCTTAACAGACTTAGCCACCCAGGCGCCCCTAGGTGTTTATCAATTTTGTTGATCTTTTCAGAGAACCAGCTCCTGGTTTCATTGATCTGTTCTACTGGTTTTTTTTTTTTAATTCCAATTTCATTTATTTAAATGAAAATAATCTTTATTATTTCCTTCCTTCTGCTGGTTTTGAGTTTTGTTTGTTCTTTTTCTAGCTCCTTTAGGTGTAAGGTTAGGTTGTTTATTTGAGATTTTTCTTGCTTCTTGAGGTAGGCCTGTGTTGCTATAAACTTCCCTCTTAGAACCACTTTGCTGCATCCCAAGGTGTTGAACCATTGTGCTTTCATTTTCATTTGTTTCCATGTACTTTTTTTTTTTAAGATTTTATTTATTTGACAGAGAGAGAGACAGCGAGAGAGGGAACATAAGCAGGGGGAGTGGGAGAGGGAGAAGCAGGCCTCCTGCCGAGCAGGGAGCCCGATGTGGGGCTCGATCCCAGGACCCTGGGACCATGACCTGAGCCGAAGGCAGATGCTTAACGACTGAGGCACCCAGGTGCCCCTCCATGTACTTTTTTATTTCTTCTTTTATTTCCTAATTGACCCATTCATTGTTTAGTAACATGTATTTAACCTCCATGTATTTGTGGTCTTTCCAGATTTTTTCTTGTGGTTGACTTCTAGTTTAGTAGTGTTGTGGTCAGAAAGGATGCATCATATGACTTCGATCGTTTTACGTTTGTTGAGGTTTGTTTTGTGGCTGAATATGTGATATATTCTGGAGAATATTCCATGTACACTTGAAAAGAATGTGTATTCTGCTGTATTAGGATGGAATGTTCTGAATATATCTGTTAAGTCCATCCAGTCCAGTGTGTCATTCAAAGCTATTTTTTCCTTGTTGATTTTCTGTTTGGATGATCTGGCCATTGATGTAAGTGGGGTGTTAAAGTCCCCTACTATTTTTGTATAACTATTGATTCGGTGCTTTATGTTTGTTTTTAACTGTTTTATGTATTTGGGTCCTCCCATGTTGGGTGCATAAATAATCACAGTTGTTACATCTTGTTGGATTATCTGCTTTATTATCATGTGGTGTCCTTCTTTGTCTCTTGTTACAGTCTTTTAAATATGAATATTGCTACCTGAGCTTTCTTTTGACATCCATTTGCATGATAAATCTTTCTACAGGTCATGGGGCCTTGCACAAGAGCAGTGGGTTGGTGGAGAGATGGAATGACTTGGCAGCCATATAAAGTGTGAGCCTTGGGGAAGAAGTCAGGCTATGGGTGCACATTTGGGAGTTATTTATGGAGGGTGAAAGTTGAAATGGTGGATTTAGTGAACTCACAGAGTGAAAGACATTTACAAACACTAGAGAAAAATTCATAGGAAAGGGACAGGAAAAGATAAATGGACGAGACAAGAATCAACCAGGGAAGAAAATAAGAGCAGAGGGAATGAAAACTGAGGGAAGAGAGAATTCTAACTTTATATTTTCTCTCTCCTCATTCCTCTGCTCACCGATACTCTTTTGTGCTATATTTTTCTCCCAAGAATAAGAGATGTCCTCTACCAACTCCTTTTCAGAAATAAAATCTTTGAATGCCTTCTCTGTAAACTGCTTTTCCATGAGTTATACACATGAGGTAGGGGATTATCAGAGACTTCTAAAGCTAACCTAGAAAATAAGTATTTTGGGGTAAGATTTGAAATGCAAGGGTGACACTGGGGTTATACGGAAAGTGGTTATAGTCAAGTTTCACTTTGTTTTGTCTTTACAATTTTGAGGACACGCTGGGCCATCAGACTGATGTGATTCTGGGACAGCTAGCAGATGAACACACAGGATATGTGTCTGCAAGTTCTTGTGGCAATGTTTTAAATTTGGGTTTATACATCTTTAAAAAATATTTTAATTTTTTTGCATAAGTAATACATTCACATTGTACAAAAATCATAGTAATTTAAAAACATGTGCTTTGATAAGTATAGCTTCCACCCATTGCTTTCTACCTCTACTCCCTGTTAGTTTCTTATGGATTGTTGCAGTGTTTCTTCATGCTATTGCAAACATCTATTATAATACAAATGTTTGTGATTTTTTGACTTACTAATACCAAAGACGACATACAGTAAACACTGTTCTGAGCCTTGTGTTTTCCCCCATATCCTGTTGTCCTTTCCATTTATTACTTAGAAATTTTCTTCTTTTTTAACAAGAAATTTCATTATATGAGTGCGAATCGCTCTTTTTAACTGTAGTTCTAGACCACTGATTCTTTTATTCTGGTGTTTTTGTCCAGATGGCTTTCCAGTTGTGGAAAACCCAGTTAAAAAGTTCATCTCGGGCGCCTGGGTGGCTCAGTTGGTTAAGTGACTGCCTTCGGCTCAGGTCATGATCCTGGAGTCCCAGGATCGAGTCCCACATCGGGCTTCCTCCTCAGTGGGGAGACTGCTTGTCCCTCTGACCCTCTTCCCTCTCATGCTTTCTATCTCTCATTCTCTCTTTCTCTCAAATAAATAAATAAAATCTTTAAAAAAAAAAAGTTCATCTCTATGCAACTGATTTGTAGTGCATCCTTAATTTCCTATATTTGTTTGGATCTATTTCTGTACTTTCTATTTTGTTCCGTATGTTTACTTATCTTCTTATGTACCATCATGTTGTTTTAATTATTGTTTAATAGTTTAATAGATTTAATAGATTGTTTTAATATCCAGTAGGGATTATTGTCCTCATTGCTTTCCCTTCACAGGATCTTCCTGTTTATTCTTGCTTGCTTCTTTTTCCATACAATCTTGAGATACAGCTTGTCCATGATCCAGAGGAAATGCAACTATTTTTATTGGACTTGTATGAGATGTATAAATTTTCCGAGGGCAGCTTGACATTATCTATGTTGAGTAAGACTCTACAAGGACATTATGTCTTTCCATTTGTCTAGGTGTTCTTTCATATCCCTCAGGGATGTTTTAAAGTTTTTCTCAGATGAGTTTTGCATATTTCCTCTTAAATTTATATTTCTGGTTGCTATTGTAACTGGAGTGGCTTCTTTCATCATATCTTCTGATTGTTGTTTGTATATTGAAAAGCTTTTGATTTTATTTTTTTTGTTCATTCATTCATTCCAAATTTTTATTTAAATTTTAGCTAGTTAACGTACAGTGCAATATTAGTTTCAGGTGTAGAATTTAGTGATTCATCGTTTACATACACCACCCGGTGCTCATCTCTTTAAGTGTCCTCCTTAATACCCATCACCTAATTAGCCCATCTACCCCACCTCCCCTCTGATAACCATAAGTTTGTTCTCTGTAGTTAAGAGTCTGTTTCTTGGTTTGCCTCTCATTTTTCCTACTATGTTCATTGGTTTTGTTTCTTAAATTCCATATATGAATGAAATCATATGGTATTTGTCTTTCTCTAACTAACTTATTTCACTTAGCATAATGCTCTCTAGCTCTCTCCATGTCCTTGCAAATGGCAAGCTTTCATTCTTTTTTATGGCTGAGTAATATTCTATTATGTATATATACACATCTTCTTTATCCATTCATCAGTCAGTGGACATTTGGGCTCTTTCCATAGTTTGGCTATTGTTGATAATGCTGCTATAACATTGGGGTGCATGTACCCATTCAAATCTGTATTTTTATATCCTTTGGGTAAATACCTAGTAGTGCAATTGCTGTATCATAGGGTAGTTCTATTTTTAACTTTTTGAGGGACCTCCATACGGTTTTCCAGAGTGGCTGCACCAGCTTGCATTCCCACCAACAGTGTAAGTTCTCCTTTCTTCGCATCCTTGCCAACATATGTCGTTTTCTGACTTGTTAATTTTAGCCATTCTGACAAGTGTGAGGTGGTATCTCATCAGGGTTTTGATTCATATTTCCCTGATGATGAGTGATGTTGAGCATCTTTTCATGTGCCTATTGGCCATCTGGATGTCTTCTTTGGAAAAATTCCTATTCGTGTTTTCTGCCTATTTCTTTACTGGATTATTTGTTTTTTTGGGGTGTTGAGTTTGATAAGTTCTTTATAGATTTTGGATAGTAACCCTTTACCAGATATGTCATTTGCAAATATATTCTCCCATTCCGTAAGTTACCTTTTAGTTTTTTTTTTTTTTTAAGATTTTATTTATTTGACAGAGAGAGAGCACAAGCAGGGGGAGTGGCAGAGGGAGAAGTGGGCTCCCCTCTGAGCAGGGACCCTGATGTAGGGCTCGATTCCAGGACCCCGGGACCATGATCCCAGCTGAAGACAGACACCCAATCGACTGAGCCACCCAGGTGTCTCCTACCTTTTAGTTTTGTTGATTGTTTCCTTTGTTGTGCAGAAGCTTTTTATCTTGATGAAGTCCCAATAGTTCATTTTTGTATTTCTGTGGTTATTTATTGTTATTTCTCTCTCTCGTTTGTGATTTTATTTGGGTCCTTCCTCTTTTCTTTTTGATTAGTCTGGCTAGGGGTTTATCAATTTTATTAATTTTTTCAAGGAACCAGCTCCTGGTTTCATTGATCTGTTCTATTGTTTGTTTTTTTTTTTTTTTTAGTTTCCATATCATTTATCTCTGCTCTAATCTTTGTTATTTCCCTTCTTCCGCTGGCTTTTGGCTTCATTTTTTTGTTCTTTTTCTAGCTCTTTTAGTGTAAGGTTAGGTTGTATATTTGAGATTTTTCTTACTTCTTGAAGAAGGCCTGTATTGTTTTACTTCCCTCTTAGGACTGCCTTTGCTGCATCCTGAAGGTTCTGTTCTGTCATGTTTTCATTTTCATTTGCTTCCATGTATTTATTAATTTCTTCTTTAATTTCCTGGTTAACCCATTCATTTTTTAGTAGGATGTTCTTTAATTTACACATATTTATGGTCTTTCCAAATTTTTTCTTGTGGTTGACTTCTAGTTTCATACCATCGTGGTTAGAGAATATGCGTGGCATGATCTCAGTCTTTTTGTACTCATTGAGGCCTGATTTTTGACCCAGGATGTGATCTGTTCTGGAGAATGTGCCATGTGCACTTGAAAAGAATGTGTACTCTGCTGCTTTAGGGTGGAATGTTCTGAATATATCTGTTAGGTCCATCTGGCCAGTGTGTCATTCAAGGCTGGAAGGTTTTTGATTTTAGGAACATAGAAGGATATAAAGGTAAGAATTCTCATACCATAGATTTCTTTTTTCTTTCCTTTTTTTTTCCAGATAAGTAGTTATTTTAACTTCAAATAGTGATGGTTTAATGACTTCTTACTCAACTTAGTTTGTATTTTCTTTCTTTTCCAGCTTATACTTTCTTTCTTTCCCTTGTCCAATTGTGTTGGTTTCCACTCCGGTCCAGTGCCGGATGCCGGTGGTGCTGGCTGCCATTGTGGCTGGGGACAGGCTGTGGGGCTTTCAGTGTCTTCCCAGTATGCCCCGTATGCCTTTGATCTAGCTCTCCAGCTTATGTTACGTATTTGTTGATTCTTGTTCTTTTAAATCAAGAATGAAAGTGGACTTTTTTGTGCTTCCTTCAGCATCTTTGGTGATGAATATATTTTCCCCCCCTTCGGTGTATGAGGGCGAATTCCATTAGTAGCTTCACAGTTGAGTCACCTTTGCATTTATGCACGCACTAAACGTTGGCTGGTCATAATGTGGTGCTGGAACCTGTCTGCCAAAAGTGAGGGTAGACTTTTGCAATTGGTCCTTGAGATGAGGGTATTAGCTACCTACTTACTTCCTTCTTCCCTTCCTCCCTTCCTTCTTCAATTTCAAGTTTTGATAGAATTTCTAGTAAAATGGAATGGGTCTGGTGCTTATGGGGGGGGTAAAATTTTTTTTACACCCCACACATTGTTTCATTTGTACAAATGAGTCTCTTTAGAGCATTCATCTCTTGGTGTTAGTATTAGCAAAGGTTTTTTAAGTGAAAAGCTACATTTTGCCAGATTTTTATTAAAGTCATTCGTGTAGAACTTTGTGCAAAGTTGTTTCTTATGATTTTTATAATTTTCTGTTTATGTTATTTCTTCTTTGTAAATTCTTATTTTGTATTACATGGGGGCTTTCTCCTCTACCCCTATTTTGGTTTTATTAATTGGATTAATTGGTGGGGGTGTATCAGTGCTTAAAGCAAACTTTATTCCTTTCATGTAAAAAAATGAAATAAAATAAAAAAGTTGAATGTCACTCTTAAATGTGCCAACTGGGGAAACATTGCCAGGGGGAACATGACTAGTTTCATAACTAATGCTTTTTTTTAAACTAGGCAATCATGAT
This sequence comes from Zalophus californianus, assembly GCF_009762305.2. Taxonomy (NCBI): domain Eukaryota; kingdom Metazoa; phylum Chordata; class Mammalia; order Carnivora; family Otariidae; genus Zalophus; species Zalophus californianus. The sequence goes on from NC_045596.1 coordinate 67,343,641, forward strand.
CGAGTACCTCTTAGGAAACCAAAGGAGATGCTAAGCCAGCATTTATTCTGAGCACATTTCACATATATGATAGGTCATAATAGTTGTGCTGATTTTGCCCCCTTTTCTTTTTATGGGCCTATCATATGGCCTATGGTAATCTGGTTTTTCTAAAGCAGTTTTGCTGCTACAGGGACACATGTGAAATTTCTATGTAGTGAAGTTTTTTTCATTTTGCTTGTATTCACATTTAAAAAATTTTTCTCTTCAATCTTCCACTTTCAAAATTAAAGAAACTTCAGACCTTAAAACAACAACCAAAAGATGACCTAGCCAACAGCAAGCCCCTAAGGAGTATATTGCTGATTCGATCATCAAATAGATAATATATTATCAATAGTAGGTGAAATTAAGCAGAAAGATGTTAATGTGTGTCCCTGAACTCCCAGTTTTCTAATACTTATTGGTCATAACGTGGTTCTCTCATCTTAAGTATTTCTCCTTTTTTTATTTAAAAATTTTTTTTAAGAGTTTATTTACTTATTTGAGAGACAGAGAGATAGCGAGAGAGAGAGAGCACGAGCAGAGAGGAGAGGGAGAAGCAGGCTACCTGTAAGCGGGGAACTGGACACGGGGCTCGACCCCAGGACCCCGAGATCAGGATCTGAGCCAAAGGCAGACGCTTAACTGACTGAGCCACCCAGGCACCCCAAGTATTTCTCCTTTTAAATCAATTTAATTTACAGGGTGAATGGTTTATCACAGATCTGTTGCTTGTAGCAACAAAATGACCATATGATTCAGAGGTGAGGGCAAATGCAAGTTTTGTGGGTGCCTGAAGCTTATACAATTTGGAGATTCTCTTTAGGTAAAAGAATATACAGAATTAGGTGTGGGACCTTGGAAGGAGCCATGCAGGTGAGGAGACCAAAGATGAACCTTATTGGCTTCATGGTCAATCTGTCTTTGGCTCAGTGACCTTGAACTCAAACCTAGAGTCATGGGTGAGGGTATAACAGGCTGTTGGGACCAAAAGAGATAGAAGCTGTTTCCAAAAAACCTTGGCAACATCAAGGGTGATTATCCTTTCTAAACCTTGACTGACCTGCAAGATACAGGGGGCAGCTGATTGTGCCTCGGGGAGGACTGGAAGAGCAAGGATACTGGCAGGACACGTGTGTGTTGAAGTCATAAGAGTCATAAGTTGGACAGAAGAGCTTCCTCGGACAGCTTGGACCTGGGTGAACTATAGAACTGGGGAAGGAGCATCAAGTGGGCTGCTGCCCAGGCTGGTTTTTGTTGGGCTTATCATGGGAAGACACGGAGACCTAATCAGATGTGTTCCAGGCTCTAAAAGATTCCTGCCCTAGTTAAAAAAAAAAAAGTAATGTGGGTTACAATTATCTGGGAAGGATGAGAAAGTGTCAGTCAGTTAATGACAAGTGCATATGCAGATTAATGATAAAAGGGGGCCATATAAAGGTTTTCCTACATCCAAGTTCGATTCCTTCCCTCAAAGGCAGGAGAGACACTAGTAAGAACTGTTACTCAGGGCTTTCTCTTTAGCAAGGTGAACTGGGGATGGACATGAAGTCGATGGGAAAAGTCTTACATATTTGGGGCTTGTCAAAAGGTAGGTGTTGGACAGAGTGATGTGGAATTTGAAGCTTTAGGATGTGAGGAAGCCATTAGTTTTGGAGTAACAGAGTTGGTTTCAAATCCTGGTTCTCTTCCTTATTGTCTTTGTGGCCCTGGGCAAGTTCCTCAACCCTACTGAATCTTAGTTTCCTCATCTGTAAAATGCAGGTAACAGACAAAACCTCATAGGATTCTGGGGATTATGTCAGTGTAGGTGTCAAGGGTTTAACACAGTCTGGCATCAGAAAACATTCAATAAATATAAGTTGTCTCCTAGTTTAGAATAGGAAATGTAAAAATATTTATGGGAAAAAAAGGTATGATTTCCTAGAACCTCTAATTGGGATTATAGCTACAAATTGTGGCAACTCTTAAACGTAACATTTTTCTGATTTTTAAAAAATGGAGGCACAATTAACATATATTAAAAGGCACAAATATCAAGTGTTCAGCTAGATATATTTTTGGGTACTTATAGACCTGTTGTTTGTTACAGTCCCTCTAAAGAACGCAGCCCAGATCTCAGAAGCTCTCTCAAACCCCTGCCCATATGTAGTGCTCATCCCTGGGACCCTGCTGGAACCTCTCGTCTGATTTCTGTCATCTGTTAGTCTTTCCTATTTTTGATATTCACATAAATGTACCTATTTTTTCACAAAGTAGCATATTTATGAGATTTCTCCATGTTGTTGCACGACTCAGTGAATTTTAATTGCTGTGGAATTCCTTTACTCAAATACATCATTTGTTTATTCCTTGTCATGTTGATCAACATATGGGTTGTTTGCAGTTTTTAGCCGTGAGGAGTAAAGCTGCTATGATCACTGTTGTGAGCCTATTTGCTTGTTTTGCTAGAGGACATACCTCAAGGGGAATTGAAGGTCATAGGGTAAGCAAGTGTATGCTTAACTGTAGTAGAAACTGCTAACTGGTAATCCAAAATGGGTTGTACACCCAGAGCAATGTGTGAGTTCTGTCCACTTGCTGCCTAGCTTCTTCAACACTTGGCATTTGGGGTCTTTTTAATGATAGGCATTTTGGTGGGTACGTAGTAGTATCTCATTTCGGTTTTAAAAAAATAGCACTTTAAGTGCTTTTCTCTCACTATGTAATATAATACATACACTTTATCGAAAAAGGAGACAGAAAAAGTAGATGTATAAATAAGAACATTAAAAATCACCCATATGAAATCTTATTATGTCAGAAAAGACCTAGTTTTTTCCTTTTTTTTTTTTAAGGATTTTATTTATTTGATAGAGACACAGCGAGAGAGGGAACACCATCAGGGGGAGTGGGAGAGGGAGAAGCTGGCTTCCCGCAGAGCAGGGAGCCCCATGCAGGGCTCGATCCCGGGACCCCGGGATCATGACCTGAGCCGAAGGCAGAAGCTTAGACGCTTAAGGACTGAGCCACCCAGGCGCCCCGCCCCCTAATATTTTTTTTTTTCTGAGTGTCATTAGGTTAGAAGTGTTTTTGAACTTAGGTATGTAACGACAAGGAAAAAGCATTGTGCTTATCTCCTTGAAACTACCCTGTGCTTCAGAACTAATTGTATTTCCTTATAGTTTTGTTTTTTATCCATTCATGTATATTTTTAAAAATGTAGTTGACATTCTTGTTCTTGATCTGGGATTGGGCCCTGACATCTGTGTTTTTTTATAGGTTCCAAAGATATTTCTGATACACAGCCGTGCTTGAGAGTTGTTGAGTTCAGCTCCTTTTCCCTCCTTTATATTTAGTGCCTGGCTCTCTCTCTATAGTGGCTGACTGACCGATTAAATGAATGAATGCTTTTGATTTAGATGAGGAAATTGATTTCCAGCTAAATTGACTTTTCAAATAAGTTTCGGAAATAGATTTTTAAAAATATAGCATTCATTTTTAAGAAGTAAAGAGAATAGTACAATTAAACTCCTTATACCCATCACCCAAATTCAACAAGAATTTACATCATCTATCCTTTTTTTCAGTTTTGCCTTTGTGGAAGTATTTTTTAATTAAAATTTTAATTACAGGGGCGCCTGGGTGGCTCAGTCCTTAAGCGTCTGCTGTTGGCTCAGGTCATGGTCCCAGGCTCCTGGGATTGGGCCTGCGTCGGGCTCCCTGCTCCGCGGGAAGTCTGCTTCTCCCTCTCCCACTCCCCCTGCTTGTGTTCCATCTTTGGCTGTGTCTCTCTCTGTCAAATAAATAAATAAAATCTTTAAAAAAAATTTTTAATTACAGACGCAGTATATGAGCAATATAGAAAATTAGAGAATACAGATAAGCGATCAGAAACACCATATTCTCACCTTAATGTGTATCCTTTTATGGAACCATTTTAAAACTAATCCTAGATAGTATGCCATTTTACCTTCAAGTACCTCAGTGTATACATCTCAAAAAACTGACTTTTGTTTTAAATATAACCCTGACACCATTGTTACACTTAACTAAGTTAATAACAATAAACTGGATTTTTTAAAAAGTACTTAGGAAGGTGAGCAGCGGTAATCAGGAACACAAAGGATTCACTGCGAAATAAGCATAGTCAAGTTGCTTAATTTGCATGCCAGAAATTATGACTTGACTAATGGCCCAGGGATGTTTTTGCACATGATGTATTTAGAGCTTAGCCTTGCAGCATTACAGCTAAATTTTTGTGAACCAAGGAGACAAAAAGAGGGCTGGAAAGCTGTGCAGTTAGGTGACTATGTAGTTGATGGACTGACGGATGTATTAATCTGTGTGATGATTGATCGACAAGAACAAGGACAGGGCCTGCTGGTCTGGGGCGTCCGTCCTAGGCCCTTAGTTGTGTGAATAGTGTGTAAAGACCTTTCAGTCTCTAACTACATCCAAGTGATTGCTTGAATGTGGGTCTGTTCCTCTGGAGCTTGACATTGAATATTTCTGTTCTTAAAGCCAGAAGCATTGGTCCACCTCCCCCACCCCCACCAACCCCATGCAGTTAATCTTTACACTACTTTGCCTTAGTCTCTTCTTTTATCACACTGATGGGTCAGGAAGGATTTTGGGGGCATGGTCAGGGTAGAATGTAGGCCTGGCTTTCTTGCCATGGACCAGAGCCCCTCAGAGGATCTCCTCACACCAGGAAAAGGCCTTCACTACCAGTGGTTGGTTCCCCCACAGATAAACTCCTCTCTGCCCACTTGCTTAGGGGGGTATGAACTTTTTTTTTTTTTATAATGGAAGAAGTATTTAATCCTATAGTGGATAAATCACTGAAACGGGATTTACAGATACTGCCTCCTTTGGTTTTTTTTTTTAATTGTGGTAAGAGCACTGAACATGAGATTTATCCTTTTAACAAATTTGTAAGTGCTTAATACAATATTGTTAAGTATAGGCAATATTGTACAGCAGATCGCAAGTAAAATTTTTTCAAAATTGAAACTTAACAGACACAGGCAAGAATGTAAAATTATAAATGTACAACTTAAGGATTTTCCCGAAGTGAACTTACTCATGTGCCTCTCATTTTGATCAAGAAATAGAACATTACCAATATCCCTGAAAATTCCCAAATACCCCCTCTAAGTCACTACAGGACAAGGAAGTGTATTTTTGTTAATTCCAAACCAGATTTAATTAAAAAATTTCTGGTAGAAACAGTGCTAAAGGAGATTTATATTTCATGTACTACTACTACTATAGGATCACCTATACTTTTGGGTTAGTTGCGCTTAATTCAATCAAAGTTTCCAGGAGAGCGTGTGTTTTGAACTCTGAGCTTCTGACTTTTGGAATATAGCCCATTGGCAGGTTAAGGATCAGCTCCTCTATATAAAGCCTATTGTATACACTTTTGGTCTGTAGTGGACCCTAATTTTCCCTAACTGCTGACGTAGAAAGCATGCTTTACACCTGGAGGATGGCAAAACTACTGTGATTTATAAATGGGCAGTCATTCCAAGAGTTCACTCAGCTAATTTAGAGTTAATTATATTTGAGATGGTTTTAACTTCAACCTCTATTTCTTTTAACAGGCTTTTCATATAAAATGGTATTATTTATGTACCATGACTCGCTAAAGGCATAGGGCACAGGGCAGCTTGTGTAATTAATCTCTCATATTAGAAAGAGAGAGTTTTTCTCGTTTTATTTTCATCCAAGTATGGACCTTGTCGGGTTCACCAGAGCATTTGGTATAAGGACAAAGTTCAAATGTTTATGGCTTTACTGTTTTGAACCCGACTTATGAAATAAAAGGAAATGTTTCCTAGAGTCAGGGTTTTATCAATTTAAGAAATGTGGATCGCTCTGAAGGATCAGGACTAATTTGTTAGTGATAAAACTAGGTTTCCTTAATGACAATAAAAACTGATATCAAAACTGTGTCTGTGCCAGTTAAATCTGATCTGTATTTATATCTATATTTTGAGGACTTCTAGTCTACTTACGAACATTTCTTGATGCCAAAAGAAATATTGCCTCTTTTTCTTTCTAACGGTACTTTGATGCCTCATACACAGTGAGTGTTCCCTCTATGTTGACAAAATTAAATATTTTTTTTCTCTCAGAAGGTATGCCTAGGGTAAGTTGAATCAGTAAGTCTGACCCTCAGTAGTCAATATAATTAGGGAAGGAAGTAATATTATGTATTCAGTAGTGCTTCTTTTGACATCGAATTTTATAATAATACCCGTTTTCAGATTTTGTGTGCCTTATGAAAGAGCTTCTAAGCTGGTACCAGCTCTCTGACAATACAGATTTTCATTTTAGGAACAGTTGTCAGTTCCACGTAACCTTTTTTGTTCTTGTTATAACACATGTGTAGCCACTACTTAGTTTAATAAATAAAACTTTATAAAAACAATTAAAATCTTCTGTGTATCACTCCCTGATTCCATTACCCTGTCAACCCCTGAAACTACTACTCTGCTTTTCATGTTTATTATTTTTGTGCATATTTTCATACTCTCCCTATACTTGTATGTATCCTTAAACAACACATAATATTTATTGTTTTGCATTAGCCAGGCTCTATAAAAACATCACGTTCCACGTATCAGTCATCCTGAGTTGTTTGTTCATGCTGACGTTTGCAAATTACCTAAGTTGGTAAATGTTCCAGTTAATTTCTTTTAGCTCTTGTGTAGTATACAGTGTATGTGTCCATCTCCTTTTTTATATGAGCTTCCTTTTGGTTTTTTTATTTATTTTTATGGAGGTATAATTACAACATATTAGTTTTAAGTGTACAACATAATAATTTGATATTTGTATATATTGCTATACACCCATTTATCTATTGTACCTTTAGATTGCTATTGTAAGCAATGTCTACTTTTGCACAATTATATAAGAATTTTTAGAGTATAACAGAAAAGCTCTTTTTTAAGGTGGAATGGAGAAAAATACCATTTTAAAAGACAAATAGTGAGGCGCCTGGGTGGCTCAGTGGGTCAATCATCTGGCTTCTGCCCAGGGCATGATCTCAGGGTCCTGGGATCTCTCTGCTCGGTGGGGAGCTGCTTCTTCCTCTCTCTTGGCCCCTCCCCACCTGCTCCTGTGCTCTCTGTCTCTCAAAAGAGGAAATAAAATCTTATTAAGGAGGGCACGTATTGCATGGAGCACTGGGTGTTATATGCAAACAATGAATCATGAAACACTACATCAAAAACTAATGATGGTGACTAACATAACATAAAAAAAGTCTTAAAAAAAAAGCACATAGCACCAATTTATTCAGGCAAGAAGCATCAAAGCTGCTAATACCACTGGGTGAAAATTTGAGGAGCAGGATATTTCCGTAGTCTCAAAGTATCTCTCTTTTATAGATACTTATAGGTAATAATTCTCCACTTACTAATCAAAAAGAGAAAAATAGTAACTTTACAGTGGAGAAACCTAGTAATAACTAACTACCTCAAACCAAGTGATCAAAGTTAAATGTCATCAATCATGAGACAAACAGATCACATGTTCCCAATGTGATGTACTGAGAAGGACACATCATTTATATAGTACTCCTGCCCAAAGTGTGCAACCTGCATCTCATCATGAGGAGACATCAGATTAACCCAAAGAGACATTTTACAAAATAAATGGTTTGTACTCTTAAAAAATGGCAATGTCTTTTTTATTATTTAAATTCAGTTAATTAACACACAACATATTATTGGTTTAAAATGTCAGTGTCTTAAAAAAACAAAGAAAAGCTGAGGAACTTTTTCCGATGATTAGGAGACTACAGAGATGACATATAAGTATAATGTAAGATCCTTGGTTGAACCCTGGGCCGGAAAAAAATGATACGAAGGCTATTACTGGGACCATTGTCAAAATTTGAATAAGGTCTGTACAATCAATGCTAGTTTTGCAGTAATGTCCACTTTCCTGATTTTGACAATTTCATTGTGATTAAATAAGTAAAACCTCGTGTCTGGAGGAAATAAGTGCTGAAATATTTAGGGGCAAAGCGCACGATCTGTGATTTATTCTCAAGTGGTTCAGAAAAAAAGTATCATTTTATACATCCAGGGATAGAACAATAAAGCAAATGTGACAAAGTGTTGGCAATTCATGAATCTGGGTAAAGTGAACTCTCGTTGCAACTTTTCTGTATATTTGAAATTACTGAACAAAAATCTTCCTGAGCTATACGTGGAAGTAGAATTGCTGGGTCGCTGGCTATGAATATCTTTACATTTACTAGATGGTACCAAATTGTTTTCCAGTATGGTTATACTAATTACATTACAATTGGCCAAATTTTCACCAACACTTGATATGACTCAATTTAAAATTTCTGTCAGTCTTTATGGGTATGAAATAGTATCTCATTTTTTTTTTAAAGATTTTATTTATTTATTTGACAGAGAGACAGCGGGAGAGGGAACACAAGCAGGGGGAGTGGGAGAGGGAGAAGCAGGCTTCCCGCGGAGCAGGGAGCCCGAAGCGGGGCTTGATGCAGGGCTCGATCCCAGGACCCTGGGATCATGACCTGAGCCGAAGGCAGCCGCTTAACGACTGAGCCACCCAGGCGCCCCCTCATTGTTGTTTTTGTTTGTGTTTCTCTGCTGATAGTGAAGTTGAACATCTTTTTAAAATGTGTAGTCATTGGGGGGGGCTTACTCTTTTTATGAATGGTTTGCCCTATAAATATTTTTTTACTTTTTTTTGTATGTCTTATTATATCCTGGAAATTAATCCTTCGTCAATTAGAGGCATTGAAGTTACCCACATACCTTTGAAAGAGGCTTAACAAAAATATAAAATTGAATCCTATTTTATTTGAGTTACACAGAATTAAGTAGGTCAGGGGGCAGAGAGAATATTACACATCAAGTGGGCAGGGGCTGGGGGCTGGCCCCTGTTTACAGATCTCTTCTCTCCTGGCCTAGTTAAAAAATGAGGCAACTTGAACTTGCATTCTTATCTCTCGCCCCTCTGGAAAAGGTTATTTTTAGAAGGGCTGTCTGCTGTCTCCAGTGTGTTTCATTCGGAGATTTGCCGAATAATTTGTTCTTCCCTCCCCTTCTAGACTTAAAAAACCAAAAAACCACAAAACCCTATATATTGCTAAATAACGAAACTCTTACGCTGCTGAATATTGGCCAGTAATTGGATTGAGTAACCTGCTCTGAGGTATTACAGCTGTCCACAGAGCAAGAGGGTAATTCAGTAGTGACACTGTCTTGGTTCATCCTCTAATAGGAATCAAATCCTTTTCAGAGAGGGTGAGGAAAGGTTAAACCACTTAGACTTGATGACAGAAAAAGATAATCTAATCATTCAAGAGCTTATTTTATTGCTCTAATTCTTAAGATGATAAGGTATTAGATTTTCATGTTGGTAACAACAAACAAAAACTACCCCCAGAACCCAAAAGTAAAATCATGAAACTTGAGCCCTGTAAATAAACTAAAAATTTTCCCACCTCCTATTTTATAAAGGAGGACACCAAGTTAGGTGACTTTATCTCTTATGCATAATCTTAGAGCTGGTGGCTGTCCTAAACAGAACCTGATTTTGGACTCCAGGTCCTCTTTACTTTCTACTCCAGGGCATTATGCTGCTATTCCTTCAAAAAAAAAAACCAAAATGTATTATTACCTCTCCTTCTATGGATGCACATACATGTTCTCCAGGGGATAGGTAATACAGCACTGCCAGTCACAGCTGATTTCCTAGTAAACTGGAAAGTGAGAAAATCAAAGGGGATCTTCTTTCAGGGAATTTAATATCTTACTCTCCATCTCAAAAGGAAAGCCTTTTCTAATTGAGGAAGTAAATTCCTTTGCGACATGCCCCAGAGGGAGGATTGGATAGTATGTCATTGTGTATATAACCACTCTTTATTTAAAGATCTTCTCATCTGTGATTCTTTTTAGTAGTCAGAACTGGGTGGCAGTGATCATTTTTTTCAATTTACAAAATTTATGCTATTTAAAATTCTTTGAATTATTTTCTTTATGGGAAGGACAATAACAGCGTAAAGAGGAAAATCTAATCATATTTCCCAGATGACCACTTAATGTGGCCTCTTGACATTTTTTCTATGTATATCTATTTAATAAAGTTAAACTATAGTTTTAGATCCTGCCTTTTTTCACTTAACATTAAGGTATTTATTAACTACAGTATTTATTAGATGCATTGTATCTTGTCTGGATCGATCATAATGGAAAATGCTACAGTGAACATTCTTACCTACATTTCTGATGATTTTCTTATGATAGATTACTAAAATTGGAATTACTGAATCATCAACAAACCGATTTTTAGCCTCTTCATGCCAAAGGGATTTTGAGAAACTTGCTACTAGTTCCACGTTCACACAAATTGAATGTGAAAATACTTATTTATGTCATTGAACTTTATCATTAAACAAAAATGTTGCTGATTTGATGATGTAAATAGGCCAATCTTTGTCTAATTCACATTTCTTTGATTGCTAGTAAGAGGTTTTGGTCTATTAACTATTAATGTTTCTATGAATTCAGTTCATGACCTTGAGACTGATTTTCTTATTAAATCATTTTTACATATTAAAAAAAATCAGCCTTTTGCCATTTGTGGTAAATACCTTTTGCCATTTTGCTTACTTTTGGCTTTATGGTTTTTATCAGGGGAAAACAGAAGGTTTTGTTTTTACGCAGTCTAGATCTATACTTGCAGAGAGTTTGTTCTGTAACTTCTTTCCCTAATGGTGTGTAAGGAGGCAATGCAACAAGAAAAGGGTTATTGAGGACCAAATTTCTTTGTAATGCATTAAAGTCATTGGGTAGAGGTCATTTTATGTAGACTGATTCCACCTCTTTCCCACTGCAGTTGCTTGTCTTTTATTTTTGAAATCTGCTTCACGTTACCCATTAAATTTGTTGAACCATCTTCTGCACAAAGTTGCCCCATTGGTCAGTTCTTGTGTCCTATGGCATTTTCTCATGTCCTGATGCTTTCTTTTAAGGTATTATCCAAAGAGATGAATCACCCATGGAAAAAGGGCTCTCTGGTCTGCGAGGAAGGGACTTTGAGCTGTCTGACGTGTTTTATTTCTCCAAGAAGGGCTTGGAAGCCATTGTGGAAGATGAAGTGACCCAGAGGTTCTCCTCAGAGGAGCTTGTGTCATGGAATCTCCTCACAAGGACCAATATAAATTTCCAGTACATCAGTCTGCGACTCACCATGGTGTGGGTGCTGGGCGTCCTAGTACGCTACTGTGTCCTACTACCCCTGAGGTATGTCTCCTGCCCAGTAATTGATGGTATCCTTGGTTCAGCTTTCTTTTTAAATCATGTATGTAATGGTCTCACGAGAGTATTATGGCACTAATTTTGCCCCTTCCTACCTGCAAAACACTACCCCTTGTGACCTCCATACCAACATATCAAGTATCTATTCTCCTTTCACATTTTTTACCCCCAGTGAAGTTGTGTATTCAGAATGGAATATATGTCAGTCTGGATCCATGTTGTTCTTTCAGTCATAAATCATTTGTGGATAGATGGAAAAGGGAAGTTGGAAAAAAGAAAGGATTTACGGTTTTGCCTTCACCAGAGTGTCAACCAAACTGTAACTGCCTTTCCCTGCTGGTCTGTAGGAGTTCACAGTTGCACAGGAGAGAAAAAAATTACTGAGAATGGTTACCACCCGAGAGAGCCATCTGGAAGACAGAATTTGTCCCACCTAGTTCCATCATGGTTCACTTTTCTTAATAAAAGTTCGCCACTCTGGAAAACAGTATGGAGGTTCCTCAAAAAGTTGAAAATAGAGCTACCCGACGACCGAGCAATTGCACTACTGGGTGTTTACCCCAAAGATACAAATGTTGTGATCCGAAGGGGCACCTGCACCCCAATGTTTGTAGCAGCAATGTCCACAATAGCCAAACAATGGAAAGAGCCTAGATGTCCATCAACAGAAGAATGGATAAAGAAGATGTGGTATATATCTACAATGGAATATTATGCAGCCATCAAAAAGAATGAAATCTTGCCATTTGCAACGACGTGGTTGAACTAGAGGATATTATGCTAAGCGAAATAAGTCAGTCAGAGAAAGACAATTATCATATGATCTCACTGATACCAGGAATTTGAGAAACAAGACAGAGGATCATAGGGGAAGGGACGGAAAAATGAAACAAGATGAAACCAGAGAGGGAGACAAACCATAAGAGACTCTTAATCTCAGGAAACAAACAGGGTTACTGGAGTGGAGGGGGGGTGGGAGGGATGGGGTGGCTGGGTGATGGACATTGGGGAGGGTATGTGCTATCGTGAGCACTGTGAATTGTGTAAGACTGATGAATCACGGACCTGTACCCCTGAAACAAATAATACATTATACGTTAATTGAAAAAAAAAAGTTCGCCATCTGTGTCCCCTTCTGGTTCTGAGTTGGAATGCCGCCTGATGAGGAGGTACTTTCAAGTGCAGTTTACTGGAGCCACCATGGGGAACATAAGAGTAGCAGAGGTGACGCTGGGCAGTGGGGTGGAGCACTGGTGGCCAAGGTGTGTCCAGCCTGGTGATGGCAGGTAGGAGGCATGTATACCAGTCACAATATTGCTGTTGATGGTCTTGCTTCACTTCCCTGGACATAGCCTTGGCACCCTCTCAATAGAACTGTCCAGGCAATTGAATTAGCCACCTCAAATTTGCACATGACTTGAAACCATTTGACCATCCCCAGGGGGGCCTATACTTGCCTCATTTAGGTTTATTACAAGTGAAGAGATTGCTTAAGTATAGGCAAAGGCATATTTCTAAGCTCTTTCTGTGTGTGTTTTTTTGTTTTTTTGGTTTTTTTGCCCATGTTGCCAGTTTGCTAGTCAGGGCATGGTATGTCTTTTGGGAATCATTTTAGCTGTGATAACAAAATGAAATTCAGGGTTTCACATATACTTTTGCTTGAACCTTAAGTCAGTGTTCCCCAACTGGGGGGGGGCAGTTCATGTACTCTGAACGTGCGCAAGACTGTCCATCGATATGCATGAAGGAAATATTTGAGCTTTTATTTATTAGACATTTCTAGGCTATTTATAATTAGAGCTTCCATTTATTCTGTTTTTATTCTTAAAAAAAATGCAACTTCAGTAAAGTTGACGATATAGATTAGCTCTTACATCTGCACTTGGCCCATGAGTCAGGCACTGTATCCAAGGCCACCTGAGGGAAGAGTGAGGATTTTTGCAAGACCGAGTATTTGAGATGCTCTCGTTTGTCGGTTAGCTTTCACCTGTTGTGGGTGCCAGCAAATGGTGTTATGATTCTTTTATCTACTTAGATTAAACTAGTGCTCGTAACGCTCACAAACTAAAGAAGTAACATAGTAGATTCTTGCAAAGAAACCACAGATGTAGGAAAATCCAGTAATGTAAGCACCCAAGAAGAAGGCAATAGAAGAATTAAGACTCCTACTCTCAGTCCATTCTCTTTAGTGTGAAAGAATTGCTCCGTAAATGCTTTATAAGATGAGCCATTGCTACAAAGTGAACACTCAAAAAGCAGATCGTGCTAAAATTGATTATGTTGATGGTTGTACAACTCGGTGAATATGCCCCAAACCATTGCCTACTTTAAATGGGTAAATTGTATGATAGGTAAATTTTATCTCAGTAAAACTCCTAAAAAAAACAGACTGTGGCTGAAAACTTGTGACATCTATGAGAGCTCTCAGGTTGGCTCACTTAAACTGGAAACCAGAAGTTTCTGGCCTGTTAATCTAGCAAATAAAAACTTCCAATAGTTTTGATCCCATTGTTGAACATGTTCAAATGTAACCCCTTCTGATTTAGTGTGTTCGGAACAAATGATTCTCATTAAGACAAGGTAGGAAAATGTTTTAAAACTTTTGCATAATTAGTGGATGAGATTTAAACAGTGATTTAGTTATTGTTCTGTGGTTAGCATGAAAATATTGCATGGAAAGAAAACTGAATCTGGCCTTCAGATTGCTCTGTCACATGGTCTTAAACCAAGACTTTAACAAGGTTTTTGTTGTGTTTTTTTTTAAGACTTTAATGAGGCTTAACACCTTAACAATGTGTTTATAAGGAAGCCCCATTTATTTTGAAAGATTTTAAATTTCAATTTCATCTTTTTGTGTAATTCTACGTACATTTCTGAAAATATTTTCTTTTTGAAGTGATTCGACACTTTCAAAAATGGAAAGTGTCTGTGGAATTAGAGGTATTGTCAGTCAACTTGTTACTAACTTCTGAGTTACCATGGACCTACAAAGGGACAACAGATTTGCATTAAAGGGTTTCTGCATGGTGCTATAATTTGGTGTTCTTATTATGAAAGAGCCTTTCTTGCTATTTGCTCTAAATTTTAAATTCCTTTGAGAAAAATTTGAATCGTACCTCCCCCTGTCATTAAAAAACCACAGGAAAACAAGTTATTTTTAGACCTTTGGAAGATAGTTACAATCATACTATGCCCACCAGTGTATCCTGGACAAAATAAGATAATTACTTTCAACCTCACATGAGTTCTTCATACAACATAAACCTTTTTTCTTATATATACAAGAAGTTAATATGAGTATATTTAAAAATATTAAAATAATTCAGAAAAGCAAAAGGGCAAGTGTTTTAATTTATTCTTTTCACTAGCCTGTTTAACCCTTGGATGATTACATAGATTGAGTTTGATAGTTTTGTGAATAAATTTCCAGGCCTTCTCTGTGCATCTATAAACTAGTTATATGCTATTATTTCGAAAATGGTATCACACTCTACATGTTATTTTGAAATTTATTTTGCTTTTTTTTTTTCCTCTCAAAATGTACCCAGGACCATTCTTCCATGTCAGAATCTATAGATTTACCCAATTCTTTTAATGGCAGCACCATATTCCATATTGTAGATAGAATAAAACTTATTTACGAACTTTTAGGTTATTTCCCTTTTCCCCTTACTGTGCGATTAACTTTTGCATTACCTTTTCTTTTCTCTTTCAGGGTCACCTTGGCTTTCATTGGGATCAGTTTGTTGGTTATAGGAACTACACTGGTTGGACAGCTGCCAGACAGCAGGTGAAATGTTCCCTTCCACTCAGCCATAAATAGGATTGTCACTTTTCTTAGATGTGTCCACAAGAAGAATATTTGATCCCTACATATTGCAGCAAATCTATGGCCTCGATACACTTACTAAAATTTGGCTTACTTCATATTCATAGTCTGTATTTGATTTGCCATCACACTTTCCTATATATGGTGAGAACTTGTTTTTCAAAGGGGAAATGAAGGAAAGAAAGAAAACGGACCGAGGGACTCACGGAAAGCAAGACAGTCTTTTTTTTTTTCCTGGTTTCTCTGTCTCTCTTTTTTTTTATTATGTAATGTTAATTACCATACATTATATCATTAGTTTTTGATGTAGTGTCCCATGATTCATTGTTTGCGTATAACACCCAGGGCTCCATTCAATACGTGCCCTCTTTAATACCCATCACCAGGCTAACCCATCCCCCCACCCCCCTCCCCTCTAGAACCCTCAGTTTGTTTTTCAGAGTCCATCGTCTCTCATGGTTCGGTTCCCCCTCCGATTTCCCCACCTTCATTCTTCCCCTCCTGCTATCTTCTTCTTCTTTTTTTTTTTTTAACATATAATGTATTATTTGTTTCAGAGGTACAGGTCCGTGATTCAACAATCTTGCACAATTCACAACACTCACCATAGCACATACCCTCCCCAATGTCTATCACCCAGCCACCCCATCCCTCCCACCCCCCACCACTCCAGCAACCCTCAGTTTGTTTCCTGAGATTAAGAATTCCTCTTATCAGTGAGATCATATGATACATGGCTTTCTCTGATTGACTCATTTCGCTCAGCATAATACCCTCCAGTTCCATCCACATCGTTGCAAATGGCAAGATTTCATTCTTTTTGATGGCTGCATAATATTCCATTGTGTATATCTTATCTATCTATCTATCTATCCCAAATCTTCTTTATCCATTCATCTGTTGATGGACATCTTGGCTCTTTCCACAGTTTGGCTATTGTGGACATTGCTGCTATAAACATCGGGGTGCATGTACCCCTTCGGATCCCTACATTTGTATCTTTGGGGTAAATACCCAGTAGTGCAATTGCTGGATCATATGGTAGCTCTATTTTCAACTTTTTGAAGAACCTCCACACTGTTTTCCAGAGTGGCTGCACCAGCTTGCATTCCCACCAACAGTGTAGGAGGGTTCCCCTTTCTCCGCATCCCCGCCAACATCTGTTGTTTCCTGACTTGTTAATTTTAGCCATTCTGACTGGTGTGAGGTGATACCGCATTGAGGTTTGTTTTTGTTTTTTTTAAAGATTTTATTTATTTATTTGAGAGAGCGAGAATGAGAGAGAAAGAGAGTACATGAGAGGGGGGAGGGTCAGAGGGAGAAGTAGACTCCCCGCTGAGCAGGGAGCCCGACGGGGGACTCAATCCTGGGACTCCAGGATCATGACCTGAGCGGAAGGCAGTCGCTTAACCAACTGAGCCACCCAGGCGCCCTCATTGAGGTTTTGATTTGGATTTCCCTGATGCTGCACGATGTTGAGCACTTTTTCATGTGTCTGTTGGCCATTTGGATGTCTTCTTTGGAAAAATGTCTGTTCATATCTTCTGCCCATTTCTTGATTGGATCATTTGTTCTTTGGGTGTTGAGTTTAAGAAGTTCTTCATAGATTTTGGATACTAGCCCTTTATCTGATATGTCATTTGCAAATATCTTCTCCCATTCTGTCGGTTCTCTTTTGGTTTTGTGGACTGTTTCTTTTGCTGTGCAAAAGCTTTTTATCTTGATGAAGTCCCAATAGTTCATTTTTGCCCTTGCTTCCCTTGCCTTTGGCAATGTTTCTAGAAAGAAGTTGCTGCGGCTGAGGTCAAAGAGGTTGCTGCCTGTGTTCTCCTTTAGGATGTTGATGGACTCCTGTCTCACATTTAGGTCTTTCAAGCATTTTGAGTCTATTTTTGTGTGTGGTGTAAGGAAATGGTCCAGTTTCATTCTTCTGCATGTGGCTGTCCAATTTTCCCAACACCATTTGTTGAAGAGGCTCTCTTTTTTTCCATTGGACATTCTTTCCTGCTTTGTTGAAGATTTGTTGACCATAGAGTTGAGGGTCCATTTCTGGGCTCTGTAGTCTGTTCCATTGATCTATGTGTCTGTTTTTGTGCCAGTATCATACTGTCTTGATGATGATAGCTTTGTAATAGAGCTTGAAGTCTGGAATTGTGATGCCGCCAGCTTTGCTTTTCTTTTTAAACATTCCTCTGGCTGTTTGAGGTCTTTTCTGGTTCCATACAAATTTTAGGATTATTTGTTCCATTTCTTTGAAAAAAGTTGGTGGTATTTTGATGGGGATTGCATTGAATATGTAGATTGCTCTAGGTAGCATTGACATCTTCACAATATTTGTTCTTCCAATCCATGAGCATGGAATGTTTTTCCATTTCTTTGTGTCTTTCTCAATTTCTTTCATGAGTATTTCATAGTGTTCTGAGTACAGATTCTTTGCCTCTTTGGTTAGATTTATTCCTAGGTATCTCATGGTTTTGGGTGCAATTGTAAATGGGATTGACTCCCTAATTTCTCTGTCTTCTGTCTTGTTGTTGGTGGATAGGAATGCCACTGATTTCTGTGCCTTGATTTTATATCCTGCCACTTGACTGAATTCCTGTATGAGTTCTAGCAGTTTTGGGGTGGAGTCTTTTGGGTTTTCCACATAAAGTATCATATCATCTGCAAACAGTGAGATTTTGACTTCTTCTTTGCCAATTTGGATGCCTTTTATTTCTTTTTGTTGTCTGATTGCTGTGGCTAGGACTTCTAGTACTATGTTGACTAGCAGTGGTGAGAGTGGACATCCCTGTTGCATTCCTGACCTTAGGGGGAAAGCTCTCAGTTTTTCCCCATTGAGAATGATATTCACTGTGGGTTTTTCATAGATGGCTTTTATGATATTGAGGTATGTACCCTCTATCCCTACACTCTGAAGAGTTTTAATCAAGAAAGGATGCTGTACTTTCTCAAATACTTTTTCTGCATCTATTGAGAGGATCATATGATTCTTGTTATTTCTTTTATAAATGCATTGTATCACATTGATTTGTGGATGTTGAACCAACTTTGCAGCCTAGGGATAAATCCCACTTGGTCGTGGTGAATAATCCTTTTAATGTGCTGTTGGATCCTATTGGCTAGTATTTTGGTGAGGATTTTTGCATCTGTGTTCATCAAGGATATTAGTCTGTAATTCTCCTTTTTGATGGGGTCTTTGGTTTGGGGATCAAGGTAATGGTGGCCTCATAAAATGAGTTTGGAAGTTTTCCTTCCATTTCTATTTTTTGGAACAGTTTCAGAAGAATAGATATTAATTCTTCTTTAAATGTTTGGTAGAATTCCCCTGGGAAGCCATCTGGCCCTGGGCTTTTGTTTGTTGGGAGATTTTTGATGACTCTTTCATTTTCTTTAGTGGTTATGGGTCTGTTCAGGTTTTCTATTTCTTCCTGGTTCAGTTTTGGTTGTTTATACGTCTCTAGGAATGTATCCATATCTTCCAGACTATCTAATTTGCTGGCATGTAGTTGCTTATAATAGGTTCTTATAATTGTTTGTATTTCTTTGGTGTTGGTTGTGATCTCTCCTCTTTCTTTCATGATTTTGTTAATTTGGGTCATTTCCCTTTTTGATAAGTCTGGCCAGGGGTTTATCAATCTTATTAATTCTTTCAAAGAACCAGCTCCTTCTTTCGTTGATCTGTTCTAATATTCTTTTGGTTTCTATTTCATTGATTTCTGCTCTGATCTTTATTCTTTCTCTTCTCCTGCTGGGTTTAGGCTTGATTTGCTGTTCTCTCTCCAGCTCCTTTAGCTGTAGGGTTAGGTTGTGTATTTGAGAACTTTCTTGTTTCTTGAGAAAGGCTTGTATTGCTATATACTTTCCTCTCAGGACTGCCTTTGCTGCATCACAAAGATTTTGAACAGTTGTGTTTTCATTTTCATTGGTTTCCATGAATTTTTTTAATTCTTCTTTAATTTCCTGGTTGACCCATTCATTCTTTAGGAGGATGCTCTTTAGCCTCCATGTATTTGAGTTCTTTCTGACTTTCCTCTTGTGATTGAGTTCTAGTTTCAAAGCATTGTGGTCTGAAAATATGCAGGGAATGATCCCAACCTTTTGGTACCGGTTGAGACCTGATTTGTGACCTAGGATATGATCTGTTCTGGAGAATTTTCCATGGGCACTAGAGAAGAATGTGTATTCCGTTGCTTTGGGATGGAATGTTCTGAATATGTCTGTGAAGTCCATTTGGTCCAGTGTGTCGTTTAAAGTCTTTATCTCCTTGTTGATCTTTTGCTTAGATGATCTGTCCATTTCAGTGAGGGGAATGTTAAAGTCCCCCACTATTATTGTATTGTTGTTGATGTGTTTCTTTTCTTTTGTTATTAATTGCCTTATATAGTTGGCTGCTCCCATATTAGGGGCATAGATATTTACAATTGTTAGATCTTCTTGTTGGATAGACCCTTTAAGTAGGATAGAGTGTCCTTCCTCATCTCTTATTATGGTCTTTGGTTTAAAATCTAATTTGTCTGATATAAGGATTGCTACCCCAGCTTTCTTTTGGTGTCCGTTAGCATGGTAAATGATTTTCCACCCCTTCACTTTCAATCTGAGGGTGTCTTTGGGTCTAAAATGAGTCTCTTGCAGACAGCATATCAATGGGTCTTGTTTTTTTATCCAATCTGATAGCCTGTGTCTTTTGATTGGGGCATTTAGCCCATTTACATTCAGGGTAACTATTGAAAGATATGAATTTAGTGCCATTGTGTTGCCTGTAAGGTGACTGTTACTGTATATTGTCTGTGTTCCTTTCTGGTCTATGCTGCTTTTAGGCTCTCTCTTTGCTTAGAGGACCCCTTTCGATATTTCTTGTAGGGCTGGTTTCATGTTTGCAAATTCCTTTAGTTTTTGTTTGTCCTGGAAGCTTTTTATCTCTCCTTCTATTTCCAATGACAGCCGAGATGGATATAGTGTTCTTGGCTGCATATTTTTCTCATTTAGTGCTCTGAATATATCGTGCCAGTCCTTTCTGGCCTGCCAGGTCTCTGTGGATAGGTCTGTTGCCAATCTAATGTTTCTACCATTGTAGGTTACAGATCTCTTGTCCCGAGCTGCTTTCAGAATTTTCTCTTTGTCTCTGAGGCTCGTAAGTTTTACTATTAGATGTTGGGGTGTTGACTTATTTTTATTTATTTTGAGGGGGGGTTCTCTATGTCTCCTGGATTTTGATGCCTGTTTCCTTCCCCACATTAGGGACGTTCTCTGCTATAATTTGCTCCAATATACCTTCTGCCCCCCTCTCTCTTTCCTCTTCTTCTGGGATCCCAAGTATTCTAATGTTATTTCGTCTTACGATATCGCTTATCTCTCGAATTCTGCCCTCGTGATCCAGTAGTTGTTTTTTCTTTTTCTCAGCTTCTTTATTTTCCATCATTTGGTCTTCTATATCGCTAATTCTCTCTTCTGCCTCATTTATCCTTGCAGTTGGAGCCCTCATTTTTGATTGCACCTCATTAATAGCCTTTTTGATTTCAACTTGGTTAGATTTTAGTTCTTTTATTTCTCCAGAATGGGTTTCTCTAATAACCTCCATGCTTTTTTCAAGCCCAGCTAGTATCTTTAAAATCATCATTCTGAACTCTAGTTCCAACATCGTACTAATGTCCATACTGAGTAGGTCCCTGGCAGTTGGTACTGCCTCTTGTTCTTTTTGTTGAGGTGATTTTTTCCATCTTGTCATTTTGTCCAGAGGAGAGTAGATGAATGAGAGAACAAAATGCTAACAGGGTAACAACGTCCCCAGAAAATATACTCTAAACAAATCAGAAAAGACCTGAAACTGGGGGAAAAGAAAGGGAAAGAAAGAAAAAAGAAAAAAAAAAAGATAAAAACAAACAGAAACAGAACAACAACAACAACAAAAAAAACCCAGAGTATGATCAAATATGATCAGGCCAGTGCATAGATCAGTGCCACACACTAGATTTTGGGTGTAGTTTGGTCTGGTCGAAGAAAGTGCCTCCCAAAATTTTAAAGAAAGAAAACTTATATGTGTACAAAAATAAGGGTTACTACGAGGAAGGGATGGAATATGACTGTAAAGATGAAAATTATAAAAGATTTTATAAAAGGAATTGATAAGAAGTTGTTTGAAAAAGAAGAGGATTTAAAAAAAAAGAAAAAAAAGGGAGAGAATGTGATCAGGCAGGAGACTAGAACAAAGCCATACACTAGTGATTTAGGGTATATTTTGATCTGTTAGAAGAAACTGTATCTCAAAATTTTAAAGAGAGAACTTATATATATATATATATATATGCCAAATATAAAGGTAACTACTATGAAGGGATAGAATATGACTCTAAAAATGAAAAATAAAAATGTTTTTTTAAAAAAGGGATTGATAAGATTTTGGTTGAAAAGGGAAAAAGAAAAATTCAAAAAAAATTAACTTTTAAAGACTAAAGAATCATGGTAAAAAAAAACATGAATTCTATGTGCAGTATTCCCCTAGGCTTTCTCATTGATTGGTAAACTTGGTCTTGGCTGGCTGTTCTTGCTGATCTTCTTGGGGAGGGACCTGTCGCTATGGTTCCCAAATGTCTTTGCCGGAAGCGGAATTGCCCCGCCCTTGCCGGTCTGGGCTAAGGAATCTGCTCAGGTTTGCTCTTGGCAGCTTTTGTTCCCTGCAAGCTCTCGGTACAGCTTTGGAGGACGAGATTGAAAATGGCGGCCTCCCAATCTCCACCCCAGAGGAAATGAGAACTCAGGGCCCCACTCCTCAGTGTGCCCCCCAGAGAAAAGCAGTCAGTAACTCCCGTCTCCCCAGTCTCCGGCCGCACTCCATGCTCACCTGGCCTGTGACCGAGCATTTCTATCTCTGGCTCACGACCCAGTGTGGAGTCTCTAAACCCAGCAGATCCCTGCGGTGCGCTCCCGCACCACTCCTCCCGGGGGAGGAAGAGGAGTCTCCCCAGATCTGCCGCTTGTTGGGTCCCTGCTGTAGGAGCACTGGCCTGACTGTGCTGTGGATCATGGTTTATGGCAACCCCGGGCTGAGAGCCCGCGCCTCGGCTCCGTCTCTGCAGCCGGCTTCCCTGCTCCGATACCTGGGAGCTCTGCCACACTCAGGCACCCCTGGTCTTTCTGTGACCCCGAGGGTCCTGAGACCACACTGTCCCGTGAGGGTTCCCCCCCCCCCCCCCCACTTAGCCACTGGAGCGACGTCCCTCCGCGGAGCCGACTTCTAAAAGTTCCGATTTTGTGCTCCACGGCTCTATCACTTGCCAGAAGCGGCAGATGGAGTCCCCTTCCCCTGCCATCTGTCCTCCCAAATATCACCTCGGATTCACTTCTCCGCATGTCCTACCTTCCAGAAAGTGGTCGCTTTTCTGTTCAGAGAGTTGTTGCTATTCTTTTCTTTGATCTCCTGTTGAGTTCATAGGTGTTCAGAATGGTTTGATCCCTATCTGGCTGAATTCCTGGGACCAGACGAAATCCAGGTCTCCTACTCCTCCGCCATCTTGCTCTGCCCCCAGCAAGAGAGTCTTACACATGTTCAGGCTCACCAGGCTGAGAGCAAAGATGCTTCAGCTTCTTGTGGTCAGGAATTTATCGTGATAATCTCGTTGGGTGGGAGCTATTTTTCCATTGGAGTTTTGTCCTAAGTGCCTCAATGAGACTTTAAGAAGTCAACTGTGCTTGTGTTTCAGAACAGTGTATGCTACTGGGAAGGAGCACACTGAAGCTTTTTTTGTATTGTTTCCTAGGAGTGCCCACGACTGTGCCATGAACTGTTTTCTCTTTCTTTCAGCCTCAAAAACTGGCTGAGTGAAGTGGTCCACCTGACGTGCTGCCGGATCTGTGTGCGAGCCCTCTCCGGTACCATTCATTATCATAACAAGTGAGTGTCTGCGGGCTTTCACCTGCCTTTCTATTCGTAAACCCAGCCTGCCACTGACAGCTGTGGGTGCAGGAAGCAGGTGAAGTCAGCGTACTTCCAGTATGCTCATCCCTGCTGCTTAGAGTGTCACAGACATGATGGTTTTGCACAAAAATCTTTTAAAAAGCCATCCATTTGTCGAAAGAACCACATAATAATGTAATGACACTTAATAATTGGGCATTTCTGGTGTGCAGACCAGGCCTGTGCTTCTCCTAGGTCATCCCCCGGGACAGGCACTGTTGTCCTGCAGGCGAAGAGGGGGAGCTCTGGGACTGGTTGTCTAGTTCATGGCAGAGTCAGGGTGTGAACTGGGTCTGTCGATGTAAAAAGTGATGCAGTTGACAGGCCTGTAGTGTGGGGGAAGGAGGGTGGGCCTTTAAGCCTTGAGACCTGCTTTCTAGTCTCAGTCCCGCCACTTCTGACGTTCCATAACTGAGCCTTAAGACATAACACCACACTTGGCTTCCCTCACCCCTAACCATAGAGGAGAATGGTAGCTAACTGAAGGTATTAGCTGACTGAAGTAATTTTGATTGCTTTTGAATTACTTTGCTCTTAACCCAATTTTATTTTTTTACATTTGATTTCATTGTTTCAAAAGTTCTAGAAAAGCCCCTCTTTTTTGTTGACTGGATCTTTCTATCTCATTTGTGGAAGGGAGACATTATCTCCTTTGGCTTTACCATGTGTAATTGACATAAAAGACCCCTTAAATTTCTAAAATTACGTTTTTTTTCTTTGAGCTGTGAGTTTTTGGGATGAGGAGTAGAAGAAAATGCTTTGGTAGAACTGTGGTCAGAAGAGATACTATCTACAGAAAAGGTGATTTAATTACATAGAGAGTTCACAACTTATTATATATAGAATTGCTTCTAATTTTAAGGAAAGCATGCTAAAGTTGTTATGCATTTGGTTCTCTTTCTTCTCTGTATTGAGCCTATGAAGACTACTTTGCTTAATTAGTTGAATACTGGTTGAACTTTATGACAAGGGTCGGCAAACTAACTTATGGGCCTAGAGGCCAAATGGGGCCTGCCATCTGTTTTTTGTAAATAAAGTTTTATTGGAACATAGCCATGCTCATTCATTTATATATTGTCTGTGACTACCTTTGTGCCAAAACAGCAGAGTCCAGTAGTTTTGACAGGGATTGGCTGGCTTGCAAAACCTAAAATATTTATTATCTGGTCCTCAATAGGAAGTTTGTCAACCTCTGCTTTAAGGGGATAGGAGGGAGGAAACTATAGTAAATTTACTCTGTGGGTCACTGTGAAACTACTAAAAATGATGCTTATGAAACCTGAAATAATAGGAAAATACTTAAGATAAGTGAAACTTGCATATCACAATATTAAGGTTATGGAACCTTTTAACTCAGTCTAATATTTTTTAAATTATCCTTTTTCATTATAAAAGGAAAATGGATCATTACAAAAAACCAATGTAAACATATATAAAGGGCAAGTCATCAGCCCCTTCCTATACTCTTATCCCACTCCCATCATACTGCCTGGAGATAACCTTTTTAAGATGGGACCATATACTTTGAAACTATATTTTTTTAATGTACTTTTTAAAGCAATATAAGATGAATCTATACATACTGTTCTGCAAAATAATGACAAATTTCCGGGTTTAGTATTTACCACTGTTTGTAATTGCAGGCAGTACAGACCCCAGAAGGGAGGAATTTGTGTTGCCAACCACACTTCCCCAATAGATGTTTTGATCTTGACCACGGATGGATGCTATGCTATGGTAAGAGCAGCTCAGTGATAGTTCAAGTCATTGCATCTTTTGTGGATTGTTCAAACTTTTAATTTATTTTGGCACACATTAGAAAGTTTTATATTAGGAAGTGACTAGGTTATACTACTGTAGCTGTATAACTTATATAATACATTAAATGAACACTACGTGGTGCAAGAAAAAGAAGGAAAGTAGCCATTATATCTAAGGTAGTAAAAAATTTAGGGCGCCTGGCTGGCTCAGTCAGTGGAGCATGTGACTCTTGATCTTGGGGTTGTGAGTTTGAACCCTACGTTGGGTGTAGGGATGACTTAAAAATTAAAAAAAACAAAAATCTTTAAAAAATAAAAATAAAGAAAAATAAAAAATAAATAAATCAGTCTTTTAAAAAAAGGGAGTAAAAATTTTGACTTACTGAAATGTAGACATACTTGAGCTTGATAGGACTTTGCAAGGTTGATTCTATCTTGCTTCTAAAATCCCTGCAATGTTTAATAAATAACACTTTGAGACGTTAAAGTCTTCCTCCTTAGAGCTGTGCAAATCCCTTACCAGCCAATTAGTTGTGTCTTCCTTCCGGGAATCATATACAGTTAAAAAAAAAAATCAGACTTTTTAATGAAGATCAAGCAAGAAAGACAAATATATAGACCACGTTGCCTTTCTCAATCATTGAGGGGGTTTTGAAGGCCTTTGTAAAAACTCCTAATTTATTGCCAGATAGTTAATCCGTCTAAAATATAAGTTCAGATATATATCTCTTGGGCAACCACATTTTAATCCATTATTTTGTCTAGGTTGTGGAGCCCATTCTGAATCCAAGGAAGCTTTAACTACTTCTAGGAAAAGACTTACGGGAATTGGTAGTTCTTAACCATTTTTAGGTTAGGAATCCGTTAATAGTTATGTACCCTTTCTTAAGAAAAACAGTGACATACTTGTGCATCATACAAGCATGATTTTGTTTAAAAGCCCACTCAAGGACCCTCCTGTTAACAATCCTTAGTAGGATTGTTATATACACCCAGCACCATTCCGGGTGTATGTAATAATTCCTTGCATTTATGTGGTCAAGCACTTCCACATACATTATATGTGACCTCCCCGTAATCCAGTGAGATTCGGGCTGATACTTTGTTACAGATAAGAAAGCAGAGGTTTGGGCATTTTAACCAACTTGCCAAATTACGATTTTCTGTTTCTGGGACCATATTCATTCTGTGTCCTGGTCAACAAAAAGTTGAATACAACTCATTGGTGACTGAGTCCAAATATTTTCTAAGTCATAGACAAATTGTAATAATAAACATCCATATGCCCTTTAATCACATCTACCTGTTGGCAGCATTTTGCTCCATTTGCTTTATCGTTTGCATTCTCATGTGCTGGCTTTCTCTCTGTCTCTCTACATAAAATGTGTATAAATTATGTATATTTTTAATGATATTGAGTATTTATTTCTAATATTAATATAATATTGGAAATTTGGGTCTGTACCAATTCATGCAATTCATAGGGTTCTTTCTTGCTTTTCCCAATCCGTATTTGTATCTCCCTTTATTTATAGTGAATACCCTGGCTCCCAACCATATCAACATATTTACCTATTTTTTCAATCCTATGATACATCTAAAATTGTTTCAGAATTGCTTCACCTGTTTTACTACAAAAACGAATGTTGTAAAAAAAAAAAAAAAAAGAAAGAAAAATCCAGAGTATTGTGCAGTTCTCTTTGAGGAGAGATGGAGGGTGTGTGGTCAAATACCATCTTTACATGTCTTAGATTTTTTTTCCCCCTTCCTTCAGTTTGCGTTGGTTTGCTAATCCCATCCTTGTTGGTTTGTCAAAATTAAATAATAAAGGTCTACAGCGTCATTTCCGCCCATGTCCATTTTGCCCCATTCCCTCCTCCCCTTGTAGATCTCCAACTTCACTGCTTTGGATTTTTTCTCTTTTTGTAGAAATAAATAGATGTATATATTTCCCTTTCTATTTTACAAAAGGGCAGCATGCTATATTTGCCCTTTGGCAAATTTGCTTCTTTCACTTAGCAATATTGCCAGAGTGGTGAGCATAGCATGATGTATACAGGTCTCTGTTCAGTCGCCGTGTTGTACGCCTGAAACTAGGGTAACGTTGTATGTCAGCCATACTCAAATAAAAAAAACATTAAAACCCCAACTGAAAAAAAACCCAACCCAGTAACTCTGGGAAATCACTCCTTATCAGTCGTAGAGATCAACCTTGCTCCTTTCCCAGCTGCATGGCACTCTGTTGTGTGTATGTAGCATAGTTTATTCATCTGATTTCTTACGTTTAGCATTTAGATGGTTTCTAATATCTTGAAATTACAAATAATGTTACAGTTAAAACCTTGTGCATATGTATTTTCATTTCATTGGAGATATATCTTCAGGGTAAATTCCCAGAAGTGGAATTATTGAGCTGAAGGATAAATGTGTATGTAGTTATGTAGTTCCGATAGATACTGCCAAATTTCCTTCTATGGGTTTATAATCTCCCCCATCCCAAGCCATGTATAAGTGCCGATTTCTTTCTTTCTCTCTTTCTTTCTCTTCCTTTCTTCCTTCTTTCCTTCCTTCCTTCCTTCCTTCCTTTCTTTCTTTCAAGAGTGCCAGCAGGGCGGGGTGGGGGGTGGCCAGGCAGAGGGAGAGGGGAGAGAGAATCTTTTTTTTTTTTTTTTAATATTGAAAACTACCTTTTATTTTATAGGTAATGGGATTTTCGCAACAAAAATCGTTATTTCTCATTTTCCCTTTGTATTTCTGACCTGTTTCCCTTCTTTTTTTTTAAATTTTTTTATTGTTATGTTAATCACCATATATTACATCATTACTTTTTGGTGCAGTGTTCCATGATTCATTGTTTGTTCATAACACCCAGTGCTCCATGCAGAACGTGCCCTCCTCAATACCCACCACCAGGCTAACCCATCCCCCTACCCCCCTCCCCTCTAGAACCCTCAGTTTGTTTTTCAGAGTCCATCATCTCTCATGGTTCGTCGGGGAGAGAGAATCTTAAGTAGGCTCCACACCCAGCTTGATCTCAAGACCCTGAGATCATGACCTGAGCTGAAATCAAGAGTCGGACGCTTACACTTCTGAGCCACCCAGCTGCCCCTGAGTGCCATTTTCCATAGCCTTGGCTTAGAGTGCATTGTTAAGCTTTTAAGTCCTTTTCAGTCTAATGAGTGAGAAATGGTATTTCAGTGTAGTTTTAACTTGCATTTATCTTATCTTGACTAGGTCGAGAGACTTCCACTTTTTTTTTTAAAGATTTTATTTATTTATTTGAGAGTGAGAGAGAGAGAGCACATGAGAGGGGGGAGGGTCAGAGGGAGAAGAGAAGCAGACTCCCTGCTGAGCAGGGAGCCCGATGCAGGACTCGATCCCAGGACTGCAGGATCATGACCTGAGCTGAAGGCAGTCGCTTAATCAACTGAGCCACCCAGGCGCCCGAGAGACTTCTAATTTTTTAAAGCTAGAGTATAACTAGTGTAGCAACATTTTAAGCTTAAAATTCAAAGGTGCTATTAAAGAATACCTTTTGCTTATATTTGGCCATTCATGTCCTTTGGTTAGACTAAGAACTTCAGTCAGTAGAAGAAAGCCAATCTTTTCTCTTGGTGGGGAATAGGAACTTACTGGTACTTAAAAAAAAAAAGCTCTCTTTGCCTTGCTGTGCCTTTACATGTTTTTTTTTTTTTCTCACGGTACTTTAGGTTGGCCAGGTCCATGGTGGATTGATGGGAATTATTCAGAGAGCTATGGTCAAGGCTTGTCCACATGTCTGGTTTGAACGCTCAGAAATGAAGGATCGACACTTGGTCACTAAGAGGTAAGCAGTGACATTACTCGGTATCCTTTGGGGTAGCATAAATTCTGATAAATCTTGACCTTCCTGCCAAAGAGGACAGGGCAGTACTAAGGATTAAACCTAAAATATACAGAGCTTTATTTGTGGTTAGCTTTTTCTGCTGAATCACCTGTCTTAGCTACGTTCTTAAAAATTTTAAGTCTGTAGTCATAGTGGGAAATATGAGATTAGAAGGCCCATACGTCTGTATTGCTCTGGCTTAGGTATAGTCCAGGCACTGAGTTTTCAGAACTAAGACTTACTACCTTGAAAGTTAAATAATTGGTAACTGTTTGCTGAGTAAAGAGATGGCTGATTGTTTGCTGGATGTCCGTTATCACTTAAGTCCATCTAGAGACAGACAGAGCTAATGCTCTTTATGAAACAAGGAACCTCTAGGGCTTGGGATAGAGATGAGCTACCAGAAGCCTTTGTTGGGAAACAGCTTTTTGCCTGAAGCCTTTAACCAAAGGCCCTTGGGTTATTGCTTCTAGAAACATGAAGGCGAGCTATGCTTTTTTTTTTCCTTAAGATTTTATTTTTTTATCTGAGAGAGAGAGAGAGAGAGAGCACAGAGGGAGAGTGAGAGGGAGAAGCAGGCTTCCTGCCAAGCAAGGAGCCCGATGCAGGGCTTGATCCCAGGACCCTGGGATCATGACCTGAGCTGAAGGCAGACGCTTAACCCACTGAGCCACCCGGGCGCCCCTGAAAAAAAAAAAAGAATAAAATGAAAAGTACTTGTTGAAATCTGTTTAAGGTCAGTAAAACTGTTCTGCAGTTGGAGATGATTTAGCGTCGGGATACTGGCAGCCGTACCGTTTCTATCTGAGCCTTCCCAGCTTCTGGTGAGCAGTTGGAAATACAGGGCTGGCTGCAGGGAAGGCAGGACCTAAGCTGCGTTCTCAGCTTTATGATGTCTGTGTCACAGGAAAGCTGAGCCCTACTCATTTAAGGAGTTTCTTTATACTTAATGGCTACGAAGCAGACTGGTCCGGCCATCAGTATTCTCATTTTTCAGATGACAAAATTTAAGTACCTGGAAAAGGGCATAAACCTCCTGATGTGGGGGCATCAGAGCACATGTCACATGACTACCTCACATTCTTTTTTAAGAGTAGGCGGAAAGCACTGAAGATCGCTCACTGTGAAAGGAGAGAAATTGAAATAGTACAGATGACCTTATGTTTTTTAGAAAGGGGCCAACTTGAGTTGATTTCCTTTACTTATGTCTTATTTTTTCCCTCCTTCTTGCTATACAATTATATTTGTGCTAGTGGAGTGTAAAGAAGACCAAAGAGGACTCACACCTCTACCTTTATAAAGGTAGCATTTTGATCCTTTATTTTTCTTCACAGACTAAAAGAACACATTGCTGATAAGAAAAAACTACCCATATTAATCTTTCCTGAAGGTAAGAAAGGACGAGCCTTAGTTGATAACAACAAGCGTGAAAAGTGTATGAGGACTTGGATTATTCTAGAATTGGCATTCTTAGTCCAGATCTCTGCTGTCCCATAGGAATGAGCTGCCCTTTTCTGAGCTAGCAATCCCTTGCTTTCTTCTGACATTTGATGGAAGTCATGGTGTTTTGTTTTTGTTTTTGTTTTTTGTTTTTGGAAGTCATCGTGCCGTTTTGATCTTAAAAGTCATTTCTGGGTAATGAACTTGGATAGGTATTGTTCATAATTTTTCAAAGGTCCTTATTTTATTTTATTTTTTAATCTTTTAAAGATTTTATTTATTTATTTGAGAGAGAGAGAGACAGAGATAGTGAGAGAGCACAAACAGGGAGAAGAGGGAGAAGCAGACTCCCCACTGAGCAGGAAGCCTGATGCGGGATTTGATCCCAGGACCCTGGGATCATGACCTGGGCCGAAGGCAGACGATTAACTGACTGAGACACCGAGGGGCCTCTCAAAGGTCTTTATTTTAAAGTATTGAAAATTGTCAGCTGTTATGCCGAAGTTATATCTCTAGAGCATTCAATAACAAAGTAAAAGTTTATTAAACTTGCTTAGAGCTGTTGAATTACTTACTTAAGCGGGGATTGATCTATTTCATGAAATGATAGTAAACTATAATTTTGCCATGATTTGAATATTTTAGATTATTTTATATCAAAATAATTCCTTTTTAAAATTTATTTTAAAAAAGACCACCTTTAAAAATATTCACCACCTCCTTTCCACCCCTCTGCAGGGACTTGCATCAACAACACTTCAGTCATGATGTTTAAAAAGGGAAGCTTTGAAATTGGAGGAACCATACATCCAGTTGCAATTAAGGTAAAATAAGATGCCGCTCCCTGGCCCCCCGAAAAGGGCAGTGACTTGGTAACTTTATTTTGATATAACTTCAACCTTAAAATCTGTAAGAATAACAAGCACTTGTATACCTTTACTGCCCCAGCTTTATTGAAATATAATTGACATATAACATCATGTAAATTCAAAGTATACCATATGTTGACTTGATATACTTACATACTGCAAAACGATTGCCACCATAGTTTTAGCAAACACCTCCATCAAATCACATAATTACTATTTCTTTTTTACGGTGAGAACGTTTAAGATCTATTCTCTTAGCAACTTTCGAGTATATAATACAGTATTACGAACTATAGTCACCATGCTGTGCATCAGGTCCCCAGAACTTACTTATCTTAGAACTGAAAGTTCGTAGTCTTTGACCAACATCTCCCCGATTCCTCCACTTTGTCCTCTCTCCTCAGCCCCTGGTAACCACCCTCCTAGTCTCTGTTTCTGTCAGTTCAGCTTTTTAGATTCCACATATAAATGATACTATAGAGTACTTCTCTTTGTCTGACTTACGTAACTTAGCATAATGCTTTCAGGGTCCATCTGTATTGTCACAAATGTCAGGATTTCCTTCCTTCTCACAGCTAAATAATATTCCACTATATATATATATATATATATATATATATATACACCACATCTCCTTTATCTATTCATCTGTTGACAGGCACTTAGGTTGTTTCCAGATCTTGGTTCTTGTGAATAATATGCTGCAATGAACATGGGGATGCAGATATCTCTTCAAGATCTTGTTTTCATTTCCATTGGTTATATACCCCAAAGCAGGATTGCTGGTTCATATGGTAGTCCCATTTTTGATTTTTTGAGGACTCTCTCATATTGTTTTCTACAGTGGCTGTGTTGATTTACACCCTTACCAGGGTTTCCTTTTCTCTACATCTGTGGTTTTTTTTTGTTTTTTTTTTTTTAATTTTTAAGGACAGAGAGAGAGAGCATAAACAGGGAAAGCAGGAGAGGGAGAAGCAGGCTCCCTGCTGAGCAGGGAGCCCCAAGTGGGGCTCGATCCCAGGACCCTGGGATTATAACTTGAGCTGAAGGCAGTTGCTTAACTGACTGAGCCACCCAGGTGCCCCTGTTTTTTCTTTTTTCAAATCTGTTTTATATACTGGAATTCTGCATTAGATGTAATTTGAAGAAAATGATTTGTAATTTGCTGCTAAGCCAAAATGTTTAGAAACCACAACTTCAGTTAAACTTTCTCATTTTGTAAACTGAGTCTCAGAGATGTTATGTAATTTGCCTCACAGTTGTACAGTTAGCTGGTAGAAAAATTGTGATGTCATTATATTAGAGATATTTAGCCAACCATCGTATTCTGAAGACCTCTTGTGTGTAAGGTCTTCCTCAAGGCATTTGTGTACTCATTACTCAGATTCACCAACTGTTTACATTTTGCCCTGTTTGCTTGATAGGTACCAGGGGATTGAGTGCCAGGTATTGTGTTAAGTACCGAAGACAAAACAGTAATAAGCAAAACAGTTACCATGCCTACTTTCACCCACCTTCAGTTAAGTGGGGAGACAGATCTTTCAGACTCAGGTGGATAACCCTCATTTTGCAACACTCTGGGGCTCAGGTCAGAGGAGTTAGCTGGCCTGGTTTACTTCTTTGATCATTTCTATCAAGCCAAGTAGCTTCTCTTTCTCTTGGGGTCTGATAGAGATGTTTGACTTGTCACCTTGGAAACCCTGACATGGATAAGAAAGGTCACCACTTCGTTCATAACTGGAATGTGTTTTCTTTTCTTTTTTCTTAGTACAACCCTCAGTTTGGGGATGCATTTTGGAATAGTAGTAAATACAACATGGTGAGCTACCTGCTTCGCATGATGACCAGCTGGGCCATCGTCTGTGACGTGTGGTACATGCCCCCGATGACCAGAGAGGTATCTATCCATAGATAACAACTGGTCTTTGGTGCTTTATTCAGTCAGATCAAGGCGAGAAAACTTTTACCTGAAATCCTGGGTGCCTCCTTTCTTCACATTAGCTAGAGCTGAACTTCCTTTGTGCCTTCTCAGCAAATGGGTGATTTAAAAAAAAAAATGTGGGGCGCCTTGGTGGCTCAGATGGTTAAGTGTCTGCCTTCGGCTCAGGTCATAATCTCCAGGTTCTGGGATCGAGCCCCGCATCGGGCTCCCTGCTCAGCAGGGAGTCTGCTTCTCCCACTGCTCCTGCTCTCTCTCTCGCTCTGTATCTCTCTGTCTGAAATGAATTTACAAAAATAAATAAATAAATAAATAAATAAATAAATAAATAAATGTACTTAGCTTTCTTCAAATCAGGCTATTTTATATTCAGAGACTCTTTTCCATAATAGTTTTTATAGTTGCTATTGGCCTAGTGAACCTACAGATATTATGGAATGTTATATATTGGATAAGACTAATAAAGAGCATAATAAATGTATATACATGATACAAAATTAAACAATACAGGACTTAATTTTCTTGATAGAACAAATGATATTTGCTATGATTGAGAATAGAACTGAGCTAAAATGTGACTCTTACTTTTTTTTTTAAAGAGACAGAGAGAAAGAGCTCGAGGACATGCGCATGTTGGGGAGCGGGGCAGAGGGAGAAAGAATCTTATTCAGGCGTCATGCCCAGTGTGGAGCCTGATGTGTGGCTGGATTCCACAACCCTGAGATCATGACCCCAACCGAAATCAAGAGTCGGATGCTTAACCAACTGAGCCACCCAGGCGCCCCTGAATCTTACATTTTCAAACAAATCTAGAGACTATGATATATTTAAGAATTATTTGAAAACTCTATTCCCAGGATGTGCATAATTTTCTTTTCCCCAGGAAGGAGAAGACGCCGTCCAGTTTGCTAACAGGGTTAAGTCTGCCATTGCTGTGCAAGGAGGATTGACTGAGCTTCCCTGGTAAGACCTTTTTCAGAAGTACTATCATTTTTTTTAATTAAAAAATCACTTTTAATAATGTCATTGGTTGTGCTGGTTAGCTAGAGGTTTAGCTGAAAGGGACAGTGGTTTACACTGAGAGGACAATGGCTTAAAGAAGGTAGAAGTTTACCCTCTTGCTTAAACATGGCCAGTGCAGGCTGGTGTAACAGGTCATTCTATGATATCCCGTCCTCAGTGTGCTTCCATGACAGGGTCCAGGATGCCTACTTCAGTGCTACTCCACAGCATCGAGAGTGGCTGGCAGGAAAGACTGAAAACAGGGATGTGCCCGTCTCTTTACGAGCATGGGATGGACACTTCCACCTCTGCCCATTGGCTAGACCTCAAGTTATGTGATAAGAGCTGCAAAGAAGGCTGGCGAATGCCGTCTTTGTTCTGGAAGGCCATATATCTAGCTAAAACTGAAGGTTCTTTTACTGAAGAAGAAAGTGAGAATGGATTTGGGGGTGGGGAATGGACCCTGGGAGCAAGGGTCGTGTTTATGCTTAATGTTAGCTGTAACTCTATTGAAGAAAACTTAAAAACTTGAAAGGAAATAAGTGAAATATTTTCGTTATGGAAACTCTGGATTTAATTTTTTGTTTGAGGAAGGTTGCACGTAGGTGAGTATATTAGTCTGCTCGGCCTGCCATAACAAATTACCACAGACTGGGCGGCTGAAACAACAGAAATGTATTTTCTCACAGTTCTGAAGACTGGAGGTCTGAGATCAGGGTGCCAGCAAGGTCGGTTTCTGGTCAGAGCTCTCTCTCCCTTTCGGCTGGCAAATGGCCACCTATTTGCCTTTGCGTGAATATAGGGAGAGAGGAAGAGAGAAGAGAGCATCCTCACAGGTGTCTCTTCTTATAGGGGCACTAATCCTACCTTGAGGATTAGTGCCTCATCTAAACCTAATTATTTCCCAAAGGTCCCATTTCCAAATACCACTATATTGGGGGGTTAGGCCTTCAATATATGAATTTGGGGGGTGGTGCATAAACATTTAGTCTGTATCAGTGAGAGTTAACTATATCTACGTTATAATGGGAGATTAATCATACTTCAAATCTTGTAAGTTTAATAAAGTCCCCCTGTTTATCTTTTTTTGGTGTTTTGTAAACACTTTGCATGAAAAGTTCACTAGAGGCAATTATAGTAATGCTCTAGGAGCAAGATTTGGCTGAGTCAGGCTGTCAGCCTGTTCAACCAAGAACTTGTGAACCTCCAGTGGGACTCCGGACTGCTCAGGAATTAAGCCTCTGGAATAAGAGCTAACTGGATTCTTACACTCCTCTATGCAGGGGTGGGGAATGTCTCTAGAATATTTTATCCATTCATATATCTTGAGTACAACCAGTTTCACCCAAGAAACTTGTTTCTGGCATCCGTTATGCTAATTAGGAAGCCACTAATTTCTATAGTGAAAACCCATTTCTAAAATTCCTTATGTGAATTAACAAGGTTTGGGAAGTTGTTGAAAGACAAAGACAACTGAAGCTTTAGAGTGGCACCTTTGGAGGGTGCTCTTCTAATTCAATGCCTGGCTGACCATCCCCAGAGTATGAGTCCTTGATTTAGGGCTACTTGACTGGCCCTAACATCAGGATTAGGAGCAAAATAGGTTAAAACTAACATTTGTATCACACTACCCAAGCTGGAATATGTGAAACTAAGTTACAGACATCATAGCATCATCAAATGACAGGCTTACACAGGTCCTAGTTTATAAATGCCCTAGTGATCCAAGTTCACTCTGGATCTGGCCTCCCTTTTTTGCTTGTTTTCATTTCTTTACCCTGCTTTCTCTCACCTGACTTCTCAGCCCTGCTCCTGCCCCAAAGCCATGTGAAAATCTTGGAATTTTGGATCAATAGTTTCATAAACCAAAGAAAGGAAGAAATCCTTGAAAGATAACAGCCTACCCAAGTCAGCCACACTCAATCAGATTGACTTAAGCAAAATCTATCAGAAATGATCTTTAGGGGGCACCTGGGTGGCTCAGTGGGTTAAACATCTGCCTTGAGCTCAGGTCATGATCTCAGGGTCCTGGGATGGAGCCCCATGTCGGGCTCCCTGCTCAGCAGGGAGTCTGCTTCTTCCTTTCCCTCTGCCCACCGCCCCTCACCCCCGCTTGTGCTCGCTCTCTCTCAAATAAATAAATAAAATCTTTAAAAAAGAAAATCTTAAAAAAAAAAAAACGATCCTCAGAATTTTTCAATTCCCTTATATTGGGCCATATGCAATTTTGTTATAAAAGATTACTTTTAATTACCTAGCCTCTTCTTTAGGAAAAAAAAAAGACTCACTGCCTTTCCAGGTGTATCTGTCATTCACACATTGGGTATCAACGAACCTGTCTACATTGTTTTTTTCCTAGATTAAATGGGAACTTGATTGTATCATCTCAAACAGGCTTTTATATATGGCTGCTGACCTCCTTAGGAACTCAGATCTGCTGCCATTGCAAAGGGGAATTGGGTAAAACTTTAAAGTCTCTAGAGGGGGGGGGCACGTCACAGTTGGAGTACTCAGAACAGTGTTAGTTTTCTGAGTGCTTAGGAGAGTTGCATCAAAATAATGTCAGGATGCTCGGGGGCAAACATTGCTAACTTTTTTGTCAGTTTTGGCCTGGACCTTAGGAAAGAAAGAATGGCCTTTCTTCTACCTATCCCTCCTCCACTTGGTTCTTACTATTCAGAATTCATATAAATGCTGTGAATAGTTAGAGGCAGCTCCTTTGGATAAAAGAGGCTTTTGGGGACAATTCTGGGGAACTAACAACAATTTATAACCTTGTTTTATGGAAATTTCCTACAGCGGAGCCCCTGGAAGATGTGTGGATTGTAGTCTATTTTAAGTTGAGGATTTACTGGTGGGCTGTGTCTTGGATTTGACTCTAGAGGCCAGAACATTGCAGTGGTTCAGGCAGGCGTTTGTTTGTAGGTCAAGTTCTGTCTTCATGTCATTGAGTTCATGGGCTAACCTATGATCCATTCATCATCATCAGAAGACACTTGGTAAACATTTGTGCTTAACTGGGTTAAAATTAAACAGTATGAAGTAAGCAAGTTCACCATCCATGCTCTCCTAGGAGTTCAAAATCAAAAATGTTAGATTAGGAGAGAAATTGTGGCCCCTTACAGTCCAGTCTCCTCCCAGAGCTTCAAATTTGTTGTTTCTTTGTGTTTCTTTGTGTGTCCAAAGAAGGAAAGGCATGCAGAGTCCTTATAACCCAGGCAGCTCTGTGTTTTCACCATCCTGGACAGAGTTCAAAGATTCACAGGCTCTGAATTAAGGAATGCTGCTTACATAGGCACTAACCACTGCTTAATTAAATGCAATTTATGATTTTGTTGTTTTTATTCTGAGTCTGTTTTGGAATATGGAAGATTACAAATACTTGAAATATATAGTGCTTTGAATGAAAATATAACTTGGTAGACATAGGATTAGATTTGAATAATGATTAGCCCATTTATCTTTAAGTAATTTACTCATACATATACAGTACCCTCACCATTACTTGTGTGTATATTTTAAATGTCCCAGATGATTTTCTAGTAAGACATAGGTTGGTTAGATGAAAGGAAACGATACTTTGCTTTTCTTGGGGAAAAGGATAGGCAAACAATCCTAGTTTTAATATAAATTCCAAATATTTGAATATAGCAACCTAACTTCTAAAAAGAAACTGAGTGGAGATATTATTCTATATTTTATTTCTTTAACTTATTATTATTATTATTATTATTACTGAGAGAGAGAGAGAGAACATGAGTGCAAGCCAGGGGGCGGGGGTAGGGGCAAAGGGAGAGAGAGAATCTCAAGCAGACTCCACGCCCAGCACAGAGCCTGACTCGGGGCTTGATCTCACGACTCAGATCATGACCTGAGCCGAAATCAAGAGTCGGTTGCTTAACCAACTGAGCCACCCAGGTGCCCCTGATTTTTTTATTTTATATTTTAATCAAGCCTCAGAGAGACTGTTCCTTCCCCAAAGTAATACACATGTGGTGACCGGTAGAACAGACGCTGAAATCTTGGTCTTTGTGCTTTCCAATCCCATGTTCTTTGCCCCATTGCTGACCAGCCAGCCACTGAAGTGTCGCGGCACAACCGTGTGTTAGCAGCTAATGCTTTAAAAGCATCATTGGGAGTATCTTTTATTTATTTGCCTTTTTATTCCCAGGGATGGAGGGCTGAAGAGAGCAAAGGTGAAGGACACCTTCAAGGAAGAGCAGCAGAAGAATTACAGCAAGATGATTGTGGGCAATGGATCTCTTTGAATTGGACTGAATCCTACCCTGGTGATAAAATTTGGCTTCTCAGAACCAGCCCCTAGAAACGGAATGCGTTGGGGTTTTTTGGTGAGGGAGTAAAGTATTGTTTTGTTTTACTGGTTTTGTTTTTTGTTGTTGTTAATCTTTTCTACAGGATGGATGTCTCTACCTCTTTGTGCCAGAGGCAGAACCCACTGGGGGCCCTTTTCAGCTTTTGTTATTGTTATAGCTTAACTTCATGAACTGTAAGGTAGGTTTACTGAGTTTAAGCAGATCCTGCCTTTTGTAAAATGATGATGTCATCGTTGATTGAACGAAATACTTGTGCAGGAAAAAGTGCTTCTAAAACACTTTTGGAATTCACTGTGTTTCGAACTCGTTGATATGGTAATTCTCAAAAAAAATATCCCCCAAGCTCTTTTCATGATTAATTTTCTCACTCCTTCTCCCCTCACCTCCCTCTTCAATCACTTAAACAGCGAGATTACACATCAGTTCAAGGTTACCTCCATGGTTACCTTCTACTGCAAGATCAAAAAAGAAAAATGGAGGACGTTTTTTAGGAGAAAGGACGAATTTGTGGCCACTTCATCTGAAAGTTGAAAGCAAATGTAAATATTTTTGTTTTTACTGGTGTGTTAGAAGAGAACTACTATTTGGTAAGCTGTACCAAAGAGGTTACTGTGTGTGTGCATTTATAGGTAGGCGAATTTTGAATAAACACTTTTTAGCTGGCAGCTGGTGATAAAGTTTTAAGTCCTCCTTGTTTGTACGCTAAAGATCTTTATCTAGTGCCTCTCCCATCTACTGATTTGGTTTTGTGCTGAAACGTATTTTCAAACAGGAGGAGCCTTTAACAACGACAAATCACATTGTCTTCAGCAGGAGTATGAATGAGCCAGGTGTGTGTGCTGCCCCTCACCCTCCACCCCTTTGAGGTTTATTTCAGAATGTTCCCAGTTTCTTAAACAGAAAAATAAGTGGTAAAATTACTTTTTGGAAACTGAGCCTTAAATTTTTTAAAGGGGAAAATAAGTGTTTCCCAACTCACACAGCATAAGCAATGTTTGATAGCAATATAATGCCATGTTAAACTCTGAGAGTGTTACATCTCTTCTGGTAACCATGTACAAAATGTGAAACTGTCTTACAGTGACTATAAATAAATTCTATATTTCTAAGTGTGTGTTGCATTGTTTTCCCTCTCCTCTACCCTCTTCTGGTTTGGGGTAAGTTAAATTGTTTCTTACCATAAACAAGGATTGTTTGTTTTTCATATCAATGACATAGCTAGATTTTATTGGACTGGAACGTCTGGGAAATGAGAACATGAACAGCTAGTTTGGGTTTGTTTTTTCTTTTTTTTTAAACCTAGTTATCTGGA
Source organism: Zalophus californianus (assembly GCF_009762305.2). Lineage (NCBI taxonomy): Eukaryota > Metazoa > Chordata > Mammalia > Carnivora > Otariidae > Zalophus > Zalophus californianus. Next base: position 67,383,263 of record NC_045596.1, read on the forward strand.
CTTTGACCCTGTGAACTCTGCCTTGAGCAAGTCATAGACATCACTTAATTTGTAGGTGAACTCAGGCAACTCTCTTTTAATTGACTATAGGTATGTCCAGCATAGCCCTATCAATTATATTCTGATGGAACCAGATGGGTTTGTTCCCACAGGAACATTTGTAAACAGGTTACCCTAATGGTCAGCTATTCTTCTGTTCTTACGCTCCCCCCATTCTTTTTCCCTTTGTTCTTACCCTTTGATCTTTTTTTTTTTTAAAGATTTTTGTTTTTAAGTAATTTCTACACCCAATGGGGGCCGAACCCACCACTGTGAGATCAAGAGTTGCATGCTCTACTGATTGAGGCCACCAGGGGCCCTGATTCTTCCCTTTGATCTTGACTGAAAATCAGCAAATTCAAATATGTGTGTTGGGGTAACTCTTTGTCTTGTTTTTTTCTCAGAGAGTTCCTTTTTCCCTTTAACTTTTCATATTCAATATAACTTGAGTTAATAAAGCCACTTTATTAATTAGCCCCGTTCTTGGAAAAGCTGATAGGACAACTAATGGCTGTTTGTTTGGACACCAATAAGAATTATCTTTCCAACAGCACTGTTAAGCAATTATGCTATCACAAAGTCATTAGAAAATCTAATGCTATCTCAATAAGAACTTTTGTAGGTCTTTGACTTATACAACTAGTTTTCAAGCTGTTTGGGGAATTGCCTTGCCTCCGCAAACATGTTCTTAGAAAGCAAATATTGCTCAGATTTAGCATATGCTCCCTAGAAATCCCGTTTTTGCATTTGTCTTCCCTAATATTATTTTATACCTGCTTTAGAAATACTCTACCCAGAGTTTAGTCTTCTAAACTTCTGAGTCGTCCGTAGTTATAACGGGATATCAAGGGTAGGCAAAATTTGGTAGAAAAATCACATGAGAATAAGACCTTTCATCTAACCTTGCATATTCATTCATTGAGCCTCAAGTTTGCCTTTTTAAATTCCAACTCTGTCCTGGTCATATTTATAGACACAGGGTTCTAGGAATGCCAAGATTTTCTGAAATATCCTGGATTGGATGAGCAACCATGGTAGGAAACAGTAAATATACTCAAAGCATGGGAAATAGTCCCGGATCATAGTCTGACGCAAAGAACAGTCGTGAGGGAAGTTTTCCTGGATAAGCAGACTTTCCAAGGCACATTCAGCTTTGTGTTGGTAGGTTTGCCATCATCCCTTCCATGCATATGTTGCACTTGGGGCATTCTATTGATAACTCAAGGGTTCTTCATTTCTCGTGACTATAGGTAATGTTCTGTGGTCATGAAGACTGCCTTTTGGCCAGAGTTGCGCTCAGACTTTGTCTCTGAGATGTGGCTTTCTGCCAGGCCTGAGGAGGATGTGATAGGAGGTGGGGCGAAGCTGGCATTTGGGATTGGTACTGAAAACTAGGGGCCCTGGTAAAGATCTTGACAGAAGCTGTGGGCTTGCTTTTGTTTATTTAACACTGGTTTCTAGTGGATCGATGCTCGTAGTATTTGATGTCATTTTTTGGAATAATGGTTAAGATGTTGAGATTGAGAGTCACAAAGACGTTTTCTAATTGTGGCTCTGGCACTCACAGGCTTTGCAGCCTTTGACAATTCTCTGACTCTCAGTTATCTTCTCTTTATTTATTGTGAGATTATAGAATACACACAAGTGTATATAAAAGTGTGCAGGTACACTTTAAGGACAATGATCAATTGCAAACTTATTTCCCAGTATTACCCTGGATACATGTTACCCGGGCCAATAAGAATATGAATGACTCTATATCCTAGAAGGCATGAAAAGTCACAACTTGTCATTCCTTTTACTATTGATGGACAGTAGTGTTATTTTTAGCTTTGTTGTAAATGTCTCCTGGTGTACACGCACGAGAGTTTTTCTCTAGTTGGTATGTTTAGTAGGAATTAGGATTTCTCCATAGTAGAATATCAGAATGTTTAACTTTAGTGTAGAAACTTCCAAACTGTTTCCAAAAAGGTTGTACCATTGTACATGACCTATCAGCAGTGTAGGAGAGCAACATTTATATTTAGTGTAATAACATATTTGGATTTATTTTTTATTATTTTATTTTGTACTTTCTTCCATTTTTTCTCCTTTCTTGTCTTCTTTTGAACTTACTACTTTCCCTTTCCAATTTTCTCTACTTAAATTGGAGATCAATGGTCTTGTTTCTATTTGTCCTGTGGTTACCTTATAAATTTCATCTTGCATGCTTATCAAAGTCTAAAATGGATCACTATCCTTACACTGCTGAACAACTCAAGGACCCTAGAACTTGCATTCCAATGCTTCACCACCACCCCTCCACCAATTTATATGATATTATGAATTTTAGTTACTTACATAATCCCACAAATTGTCATCAGCAGCAGCATGGTTATTCCTTTATATAGTCAATGTTTACCCACACTTTTGCCACTTTTTTTGTTATTCCTCACCTCTTAATTTTACCATCTGGGATCACAGTTTGATAATGACTAACCCCTGTTTTTATTTTCTGAAAGTATATTTTATACTCATTCTTGAAAGTTATTGCTGGATGTAGAAGTTTATGTTCGGATTGAGTTATTTTTCTCTGAGCACATTAAAGATCATTCTGTGTTTGGTATTGAGAAGTCAGCTACCAGCCTGATTATGGTTTTTTTGAAGGTTGTATTTGAAGGTTGTATCTAGTGTATTTAAAATCATTTCTTAGTTTTTGTTATTGCACAAGTTCACTCTGTTGTATCTAGGTGTGGATTTCTTGTTAATTATCTTGCTTGTGACAGTTTGGGTTCTTATCTGTGGATTGATATTTTTTATCAGTCCTCAGAAGTTCTCGGATGCCCCTTTAGATGCGGTCTCTGTCTCAGCCCCCACTCCTGTCCTGCTAGAAGTCTGATTAAACAGATGTCAAACCTTCTTGTTCTGCCCTACATGTCTCTTAATCCCTTTTTTATATTTCCCACTTCTTTGCTCTCTAGACTTTTTTTCTGTAGTTGTACTATTTCACCACTGCCCTCTTCAGTTCTATCTGATCTGCTGTTCTTTCATTGATTTTTTAATTTTAGTTTTTAAATTTCTCATTTCTCTGAGTTATAGTTGGTTCTTTTTCCAATGTACTTACTCTTGAATAAGTTTTGAAGTATCTTATGCTTACTGGTTTTATATTTTTTCCAATAATTCCAAAATCTTACATCTTTTGAGGGTATGAGCCATCCCCCCCCCCACTGCTTCTCATTAATGGAGTCTTATTTCGTTCTGTGTTTAGAGATATCTCATGATGATCCGTCATTTTCTATGGATTTTTATCATCCATTAGGCCTTTAGAGCAGGAATCAGCCAACTATAGCCCATAGGCTAAGTCCCGCCCTCTGCCTGTTTTTGTAAATAAAATTTTATTGTAAGCCAGCCACACCTATTTATTTATACATTGTCCGTGTTTGCTTCTGCATTATAGCAGCAGAGTCCATTAGTGGCAACAGTGGCTGATTGGCCCACAAAGCTTGAAATATTTGCTCTCTGGTCCTTCACCCAGAATAGTTTGCCTACCCCGGCTCTAGGGCATTAGCAATCTGGGACCACTTTAAACTAAATTACTGGCTGGAAGTTTATTGAACCATCATGTAAACAGTGAGAATTTAGCCTATAAACCCAAATGAGAACCATCTTGTGGTTTTGAATCCTCTGCATAATGTTCTTGAGACTCATCCATATTGTGTTTATAAGCAGTTCATCCCTTTTAATTGGCAAGTCATTTTAAATCCTTCGGGGAGAATTATTTTTCCCTTTCATTTAGCACTAAGGGTTGACAACGAGCCTCGCTGGCGGGCATCTGGGAGTGGGGGATGGGAGATTTCTCCTTTCTTCTTCCTTAAAAGCTGTACCCCTTTGAGATCCGACCTTCAAGGGAAGGGTCAGTAGTTGGAGACTAGAGATCTCACCTTGCACAGGCATTCAATTTTCTCTATTGTCCCTTAGGCCCCTGATGCTCTGGAAACTGCTGCTCCAGTTTGGTTTAGCCAGTGCCCTCCGCCAGAAAGCCAACAGGTAGCCTCTGTGCTCTGTGGCTGTCTCTGGGTTAGCCTGTCTTCCCTCGGTGTTTGGCCTGAGTAGTCATAACCTTGCTAGTCTACGAAAGCGTTCAAAATCATTTTCCCTTATCATATAAAAAGAGGGTGGGTTATATGTTGGTAGACATAAAAACTTGAGAAAGCAACAACTCTAAATAAAAAAAAAAGTTTCTCTGAGCCATTATTTTAATATAAAGAGCAAAATTTCTCAGAATCATAACTGTTTGTTTATAAATTAAATACTCTGATGAAGGCACACAGGAAGATACAGACCAACATGGGAAAAGCAGTTAGATTTTTAGTATCTGGAGAGAATAAGTAACCTAATAGCTTGAAAGCAGCTGAAAGTAGCTGCAGGCTCAGTGGCATCTCTGCACTGTGGTAAGTTGCAAGTTCTCATGATGCCCATGTTACACCCTGGGCTGAGGTCCTGTCAAGGCCTTTTATGGCACTTCATAGGGTTCAAAAATTCCCCCCTTGCCCTTGTAGGAAGCATAGAGCGATTCTGGCTACTTTGCTGGCCTTTTGGCTCTATATCTGGGAAAGGCCTGGGATAGCTTTGCAAATAGAGCACGTGTTCTATCTTGGTGAACTAAAATATTTTAGATCCCTTTGAACCCCATGTTATAATTAGGGAGTGGGAGGTCTGGAAGAGCCGGACCAAAGAGTCAGTCTCCTCTCAAGGTGAAATATACTATGTGTTTCTCTTGAAAATAAGTGAATTTGATTTTTTTTGGGAAAAGCTTTGAAAATTACGTCCTTGACTTGGTTAAGATACATCCTTGCCAGCTAAAAAAATCAATTGGGAATCACAGGTTAGAGTTGGGAAAGCTTTCAAATTACTGTTTCTCTGGCTTTATAAAGTAAAACACGTATATTTGGTGCCTGCAGTGTCCATCACTGTTCTGGGTCTGGGGACACAGCAATGATAAAGAAAGACAAATGGCCGGGTTCATGGAAATCTACAGAAGCAGATGGAAAATTAAAAAAAGCAAGAAGCATGTTTGGACAAAACCGTCACAATGAGTTCAAAGTGGCCTTTAATTTTTTTCAGATAAGACTGGGATAGTAAATGCCTAAACATTCCTTAGAAAGAGTTTATAGAAAAGTATACTGATACAGTTATACGGTGTCAATGGAATGCCGCTCCGTGGCTGGGAGAAGGTAGTGAACCTAAGCTCTGAGGAACGCACACCTGGCAATGCTTATGGCTGAGTCCACTGAGGATTTGACCTTGGTTAAGGCCTGTTTATTACAGCAACCATCTTTTGATGGGGGCAGCCCTTGAGGTCTAGTTGTTGCTAAATTAGGCACACGTGAAAAGAGTACCAAATTATTTAACTAGAAGGAATTTTCAGTGCTGGTTGTTTATGAGGCAGGTTCTCAAACTGTTTCTGAAGAGCCAGAATTTTGCTCAGGATGAGGCAGGGGAATGGCTTCGAAACCCTGCTCTTTTTTTTTTTTTTAAAGATTTTATTTATTTATTTGACAGAGAGGTAGAGAGAGTGCACAAGCAGGCAGAGGGAGACGGAGAAGCAGGCTTCCCACTGAGCAGGGGGCCCAGTGTGGGGCTTGATCTCAGGACCCTGGGATCAAGACCTGAGCTGAAGGCAGCCGCTTAAGAGCCTGAGCCACCCAGGCGCCCCTCGAAACCCTGTTCTATCCAGTAGGTTCTACAGTAGTTTGGTTCACCAATGGAGTGACAAATGAGATACCATAGCTTCCCCCAATAAATCCCTTGGTTTAATACCTCTTTTTGGAAAATGCTTCTAATAGTGATTTTGTTTAGATATTTGACACACAGTTGATGAAATGCGTATGACTGTTAGTCCTGAGGCTCTATGTTGCCCAAGACGGGAATCTGCATTACAGAAGCTTAGAATCCGGAAGTGGAGACTCCACCACTGAGTACAAGAGGAAGTGGCAAGGCCTATGGGTTTTTTTTTTGTTTTGTTTTGTTTTGTTGTCCCAGGAGGAAAGTGCTGTAGGAGACTGGAGAGTGATTAATGCAGGGGATGGAGGTGTGCGGGAGGGAGGACATTTGAGCATGCTGGGAAGGATGAATAAGTGCTTTCTGATGAAATTGGGGAAAACTCAGGTGAATGGATTCCCTGTTCTGTACACGCACCACCCACCCCACCGCCTGCCCAAACAGAACTAAAACAAAAACAAAACAAAAACCTGAATAGGAGAGGGTTGTTTATAATCACAGAACTGTTTGCCTCTGAAATGTTTCCCTCTTGCATTTTTGGAGCCATTTACTCTTTTTCTACCTTTACTGCCTGAGCCCAAGCCAACATCACCCCTCAACCTGGTCTATAGTAAGAATCTTGCAACTGATCTCCCTGCCTCTGCTCTTGGCTCCAAAATTGTCTATTTGGGGGGCACCTGGGTGGCTCAGTCGGTCAAGCGTCTGCCTCTGGCTCAGGTCATGATCCCAGGGTCCTGGGGATCAAGTCTCGCATCAGGCTCCTTGCTCAGTGGGGAGCCTGCTTCTCCCTCTGCCTGAGGCTCCCCCTGCTTGTGCTCTCTCTCTCCCTGTCCAATAAATAGGTAAAATCTTTAAAAAAAAAAATTGTCTATTTGGTCAACAGCCACTAGTGTGAGCATTTTAAGTTGTAACTGAATCATGTCACTCCCACATTCAATACTCTCTGGTGATTTTCCATCACGCTGAGAATAAAATCCAAAATCTTACCCTGACCTCCAAGGCCTTGCTATATATGACCTGGCCACTGATCACCCCTTCAGCCTGATTTCTACCATTCTTTCCTTTGCTCAACCTCTCCCCACACTCTGGCCTTTCTGTTCTTTTTTTTTTTTTTGAGGCCAACAAGAATATTCATGCTTCAGGATCTTGACACTTGTTCCTTAAGCTTAGGATGTTCTTCCCCTAGATATTTGCAAAGCTCCTTTCCAATTTCATTTGCTCAAATATCCCCTCCTTGCCTAGCCATCCTACCTAATGTAGCAGCCCCTCTCACTTCCTATCCCCTGACCTTGCTTTTTTTTCTTTCTTTCGCACATATTTCCAAACATTATGTTATTTGTTTTATGCATTCTCCACTACACAGTAAGCTTAATATTTGCTAAATGAATGGGTAAATTTGTGATCATTTCTCAATTTCTCCTTGACTTTCATGACCTTGACAATTTTGAAAATTACAGGCTAGTTATTTTTAGTATGCCCTCTAATGTGGGTGAGTTTTTCATGATGTTTTCATGCCCAGATCCATGTTCTGCATCTTTGGCAGGAGCAACGAGGAGTGACATGCTAATAGTCTTTTTGTGGCGTCCTACTGGGCCATCCAACCCCCCCCCCCCCGCCGCCGCCCATCATCGTGCGTGGACTCTGACACCTGCTCTGCTCCACCGGGGCCTTCCCACCACCTTGACGAGGTCCACCCGATTCTGCCCTGCCTACAGCTTTAGTCCTGAATTGTTCAGGAGAAGGAGAAGAGAAATGGCAAGTGGAAGAGCCGCTCCTGGTTTTTGCTTGTTTGTTTTGATTCATGATTGCAGAGTGTATCTTTTTTCAACCTTTGCTTTCAACCTTACATGCTTCTTCAAATTACACGTAGACAAGTATTTAAGACATATTTAAGACATAGACTCTTCTAATAACTAGGTCCCTTTCCTGGGTGGATATTATTTTGGCTTTAATAAAGAATATGAAAATGTTTTAGGCCTACACTTTCAAGTTTCATTTTGAAGACTGAGGTGTGATATTACTGTTGCAGGATTTCTCTGCCTTTAGTGTCCGTGGTTCTTGGTCACGCGGCTTTGAAGAATGAAGAGGTAGACCAGACGAAGAGCGGTGGGCAGCAAGGCAAAGTTTACTGAGCTATGGTATAAAGCTCTTGGAGAGAGGGGGGGCTCTTCAGGGTTGTCCCCGGAGTTTCTAAGTGTAGGTTTTTTTTTTTTTTAAAGATTTTATTTATTTATTTGACAGAGAGAGACACAGCAAGAGAGGGAACACAAGCAGGGGGAGTGGGAGAGGGAGAAGCAGGCTCTCCGCTGAGCAGGGAGCCGGACGTGGGGCTCGATCCCAGGACTCTGGGATCATGACCTGAGCCGAAGGCAGCTGCTCAACCGACTGAGCCACACAGGCGCCCCAGTGTAGGGGTTTTTATGAGCTCTTTTTCAGAACTATCTTATGCAATCAGGTGTGCTGAGTCCTGCCAGTCAGGGCTTTGGTGACGTATCTGTCTACCTATTAAGTTAATGTCCCTGTGCTGTTGGTTTTTTTTTTTTTTTTTTTTTTTTTTGCTGACATCTGGGGGCTTATGTCTTAACTGCCCCTTGCCCGTGATCGTGACAAATGCTTTGTGGTTAATTGCCTTATTTTGGGACGTTTTGCAGAAGTCATTTCTGAAAAGGCTGCAAAGCAGAATGCTAGTGTGGTTCTGTCCAAGCTGCAAAACGGGATGTCAGTGCTGTTTTATCTTAGCTGTCCTGATGCCATATTTTCTTGTTGGGAACCCTGGCCCTGACTACCTAACCGTCCAACTAACTCCTAACATGACTACGAAGCAGATTGAAGTCTGATATTACTTGGAGGCAGTGGGTAAATGTTATCCTTCTCTTTCCCATATTCTTCCCTGCCACTTCCCCTGCCACAGAGGTTGGTACCTGCCCCCCGGGCTGGTGAGTTAGAGGATTTTTTCTGGTCCGAGGGTGGACATGTGATCTAAGAGTGTCAAGCAGAGACTTTCTGAAAGAGCAATAGGGACACAGAGAGATAGAGTTTTTCTTCTGAGATTGCACGTGGAAAGAACTACCCAGATCTAGAGATCCTAGGGGGGTCATCTTTACTATCACATGGAAAATACCTCTTGAGAATGAAGTCAACACAGAGGAAAGCAGACAGAAAAAGAGAGACCGATCCAGATGATATAGTTTGATACCTTTCACTCAACAATGCCTGAAGCCCGAAAACCCTTTGACTTTCCAGATACAAAAGTCGATAAAATCTTTTCCTCCTATTTAAGCTAGAGCGGGTTTGCATTTAGAGTCACTTCAGTTTATAGCTACAGTGTGTTGCAAATGAAACAGCCCTAAAACAAATGGTTTTATAAATAAACACGTGTAATATATATATGTACACATACACATGGTCTACACACACACATACGCGTGCACACACACATACACACACAAGCATTTTTCTGTTTTTTAACTAAGGAATTCTTTTTTTTCCTCCTTTAGAACTCTAAAACACAGTCCATAAAACATAATATTGAATCCGGGATGGGTCTCCAAAGGCCAGAGCCTCATTCACTCGGTCTCCCTTTGCCTCCATCAATAAATACCTTCCAGGACACCCTATGAAAAAGCCGAGGGCTCTGCCGGACAAAAATTATAGCACAGCTGTAATGCAATGAACATGCAGTTTTAAGGAATTTTCTTCCCTCAATTGTAGACCTAATTTTAATGATTTAAATACAAAATACAAATATTCATGTCGTTCAACTTGAGTCTAACTGAGACAGGTAACTGTGCCCAGGAGCGTCTGGAAGCTTCCTGCCTGGTGCAGAAGTGCCGTCCGAGGCACAGAAGCCAGTGTGGGGCATTTCTGCAGAGAACGGAGCTTGCAGAGGTAGAGCACGCAATCCCTGCTCAGTGCCAGGGCAAAGAGCCAGGCAGTCTGACGCAAGGGCCAGCTGGTGCCAACTCATTGGAACCGGAGGAAGACTTTCCAGAAGTCTCTGTCCACCGTTTCGGGGTGAGATGGGGAAAAAAGCATTTGAGGTCCTGAATATTCCTCATTGTTAATCTATACCCGATTCTACTCTTTGTAGTCAGAGAGAAGTCCCCATATTCAACAGGAAGCACAGATTTATGTAAAAGTTGTGGGGGGGGGGCGCCTGGGGGGCTCAGTCAGTTAAGCGTCTGCCTTCTGCTCAGGCCGTGATCCCAGGGTCCTGGGATCGAGTCCTGCATCGGGAACCTGCTTCTCCCTCTGCTTGTACTCTCTGTTTCTCTCTCTGTCAAATAAATAAAATCTTAAAAAAAAAAATGTTGTGGAGTGGTAAATTTCATCATAGAACACACCACTCTGAACCACTCTGACCGCTGAACATAAAAGGGATAATCTAACAGACTCTCAAAGGGATTTATCAATATGGGGAATCTGAGGTCCTACAATGTAGTCCTACTTCTAGGGGGAGCACGAGCAGGCAGGTCGCCATGTGTTTCTTCTGTAAACACGCCACTACTGCAGGACAGAATGCTGCTTTACAAAAACCAACTCTCACCATCTCCGAATGTGTAAACCACGGCAACCTTCCAAAAAAAAATCCCCAAACAAACAATGTAAGAAGTAACCCATTTTCTCACCTGGGAATCTTGGTCTGTATTAAAGAAAAGCATTTTGGTTGTTGCTTTGACCTTGTTTTCTCTCGATCTTCTCGTTTCTTCTATTTATAGTGTGACTCCTTTAACACTTGTCTGGCTTTGGTTGCCTATGCTCCGTTCGTTTTCGGTCTGCTATTTTTAATACGTTGTTGAGGGAGTTTTGGATCAAAATCATGTATCTTGTCAGCACAACTCATTCAGCTAACAAAGGCATAGTAATCACTGAAGTGATGACCAAATGAGAGTTGGTTTTTTTAATGTGTTCAGTTTTTTTTTTTTTTAAAGCAATTCCAAGTGGATATGTGAATTCTTATGAGATTCGCTTTGGAGAAAGAAGCATTTATTGCCTAGTACTGATCTCATTTCCTTCGAAAGTGGTCTCATCAAATAATTGCTTACATCATTAGAAGAAAATTCATAGACATAAGCAACAGCCTGAGGCCAGAAGGTCAACTTCTTCTTCTATTAAGGAAGTAAATAATGTCATATTAGCAGTCTTTTTTTTTTTTTTTTAAATAATGGGAAATTTCTATGTGGTCATAGATTTTAAATTTCTTCCTTTGCTCTGCTCTTCCTAATAAATTCCAATTCAGGAGATTTTGTTCTGCTATTGTCATGTGATATTTATGGATGAAATTAAGAAAGTGGATCTTCTGGCAACAGTTCAAAATACTTTGAGAATGAATCACTTGTTCTATAGCCCAACTTTCTGAACAAAAACTTTAGGGACTTCTATTCATTCATTCGTCTTTCTTTCTTTCTTTCTTTCTTTCTCTCTCTCTTTCTCTTTTTCTTTCTCTCCTTCTTTCTTTCTTTCTTTCTCTCTTTCTTTCTTTCTTTCTCTCTCTCTCTCTCTCTCTTTCTTTCTTTCTTTCTCTCTCTCTCTCTCTCTCTCTCTCTTTCTTTCTTTCTTTCTATGATTACTGAAGTAGAATCTTTCCTGACAACCCTCTGACTGGATGGGGAAAAAAAAATGTTATTTTTCCAGGTTGGATGCCTCACCTGGCTGGTCGCCCACCTCAGGTTGTCTGTTGCTATATCCCCAGGCAGAAGCTAAGGCTGTCTGCAGATCTCTGTGGTCTTGGGCTAGATGTCTCCAGCCTCCTGAGGAGGGAGGGGCCATGACAGTGAGTCAGGCTTTCGAGCCCTGACTCCTGAGATTGTTAAGGGTGCCCCTCATGGAGGGGCTGCATGTGGCCCCTGCTGTGTGGGTAGATTAGTAGCTGGCCAGTAATGGTAGTTGGTGTTTTAAGAACTCTGATTTCAAATAAGGGTGGCTCTCTGCATAGCTTCCAGTGTTGTGATTTTTACGCGTAATTGTGTTCTTCCTTTAAAATATCTCTCTTATTTAATTCTTCTTTGTCATCACCATTCAAGCAGCATTCAGACCTTTTCAATCTCTTGCTAGATTGCAAAAGTTTTAGAACTAAAATTCTCTAAGTCTGAGGCAATCCCTACTACATTGAACTTCCCTCAAGCCCCCTTTCATCATGCCATAGCTCCTTCTTAGATACCAAACGAAGTCCAACTCCTAAGCCTGGAATTTTAGGCTCTCCACAATCTGGTTCCAAGCTGTTGAAACGTATTTATCCCCTTTCCTCCAGGTATGTGTGTATACTTGTTTCCAAAACACCTTGTGGCAGAGACTATTTATTGTCCTCAAATTCCTTCTTAGTCATGGAACCCCACTTTTATTTAAGATATCAGCACACCCAGTGGAAAACTGTGTCCTCCAGGCTCTGTTGCCACCATGTATAACTATAGGACTATAGGACTAGTTTCTTGTCAGAAGAACATGAATCCAAGTACTTCTGGGAGGTATCTAAAAAATATTTTTTCTTTCTAGCTGGTTCATTTGCGATGTGATGGTTGCAGCTCCAGTAGCCATTTTGGACCTTGAGGTCAAGGACCACACTCCAGGCAAAGGCAGACCAGAGATCTGGAAGGAGTCTGGGTCCCAATGACTTTTGGATCTATCTTATCTGCTCCACTTTCAATGTTATTTGAGTCATCATTTTGTTTCCTTATTGCATGAAACTGAACCTAATCCCAACCAATACACATACTTCATGGAGGAGGTTACATTGAGGTGGTCCTTGAGGGGAGAAGAGGATTTAGACAGGCAAGAAACATCACAAGCAAGGGGATAAAATAACAATAAATGCTTATTAAATTCACATTGTACTTTATGGCTTATAGAGTGCATGCACATCCACTATTTCACTTGTTTATCATAACAACTGGGTATGTTATATACAAATATTATCCCCGTTTTACAGATAAGGACTATGGAATCAAAAGTTGAACAAGTGATTAAATGGAAAGGACATTGGATTTGTAATCAGAAAATCTGGGTTTGAGTTTCTTATTGTGATGGACAGACTTGAAGGTGGACGCACAACCCTTCTCCTGGTATTCATATTTTTTGTGTGATTTCCTCCTCTTGGGTGTATGTGGACCCGTGACTTGCTTCTAACCAGTAAAATATAACAAAAATGATGAGATGTTATTTCCATGATCCCATTACATTATATATCACTGTGTCTTGCTAGCTTACTCACTCTGGAGTCTTTCTCTCTTCACTGCTGACCTTGAAGTAGGAAGTTGTCATGAATGCTATAGCTGCAAGGAACCAAATGGTGCCAAGAACCATGTGGGTGGGAAAGTGGATCCTTCCCTAGTTGAACCTACAGATGAGGACTCAGCCCAGGCTGACACCTTGACTGAGCAGCCTGGTGAGACTCTGTAGTAACTTGTGAGGCCAGCTGACCCACGTCCGGACTCCTGATGCATAGTAACTGTGAGAAAACAAACGTGTGTTGCTTTAAGCCACTGAGTTTACGGTAGTGTGCTATGCAGAGATAACTATGCTTATCTACTAGTTATATAGCCTTAAGGTAATTACATAACTACTCTATCGTGGCAGAGGTGATTAACTGTTCACCCTGAAGTTATACTTTCTCTTTGACAGAATAACACTGTCACTGAGAAGTGGCTGATCAGCCAGGGACAACATTTCTCAGGCCCCATTGCATCTAGCCAATAACTGGTTCTGACCAATACAATGTGAATGGAAGTCACTGGATCACCACCAGGCTGAGGTTGTTAGGAAGTAGGTGTGACTTCTCCACTCTTTCTCTGTCTGTCTGCCAGCTGGAGGCAGAGGACTCCAGTCAGGAGCCTGGGCTCTTCAACCACCTCAGGCAAGAAAGTTCCTCAGTGACCAGGAACACCTGCATCACACTGTTACGTGAATGCAAAATAAACCTTATTGTGTTAAGGCACTGACTTTTCCCGATTTATTTATTGTAGCACTACATTTCCCCTAGTACAGGTTCACTTTTCTTATCTGTAAAATGGGGATACAGTTGTGACTAAATGAAACAATCTATTTGAAACATTTATTAAATTGTACAATATTATGTTAACACAAGGTGTTAATAGTATCTTCACAGAAACCCTAAGATGTAAATAGGGAAGGAATTAGTTCTTCATTTTAGAGGGGATAAAATGAAAACAGTGGTGACAGGACTTGTTTGAGGCCACTCTGTGAATTAGTGATGGGGGTTGGACTAGAACTTTTGTTTCCTGTCTAATACTCTTCTGTAACATCATATCAAGTGTTTGGAGGAGTGGAAGGTGTGCAAAGCAGGGGAGGTTGCAGGAAGACATATTTCTTTAAATGTGAGCAGAAGAATGCAGGGCTTTCAAGGCTGTCCCGTGGGGTTGAATCCAATGCATCCCTCTGCAGAGGCTGCATATTTGGTTGTCAGTACCTTGAAAAGAAACATAGCTACACCTTACATATGTTTTAGTTAAATTAAAATACTGATGTGTATTTATTTTGAGGTGATGGTTGAAATACCTTCCTTGTGTGTAATGGAATTTTTCCTCTTGGCAACGGTGAAGACCACTCATTTAGCTACATATGTTGTCAGTGAAATTTCCCACATGCTTACATGAAACATTTGTCTTCTCCAGATGGCCTGTCTAAAGCCCAGTTGTTCTTCCAAATAAATTTATAGTTATGACAAATGTGTTATCTCTCTAGACTAGATGAGAGTTCTTTCTTGGAAGAGGGAAGGATCTCCTACCATTCAAAAGGGAAAAGTGAGCACTGAACTATTCTAAGGCTGAAACGTGGTGAGATCTGAGTTTAAAGAAGTCTGTAGGTCAGATATGTTGCTTTTATGCTCCCTCCACCCACAGAATCTGTGTGGCCTTAAGTTCCCTCCATAAAAGAACCCAAACACAAAAGTTCCTCTGAAGAGAGTCCACATGGTTTTAACCTCTTTTCAGCCTTTGTCCAGTAACACCTTACTTTCTTTGTTTAAAAATTCTAGCGTTTATTATTCAGTATTTAGTATATAAAAATGAATGTCTGTATCACATGTATATGTTAAGGAGTACAGGGTGCCTGGGTGGCTCAGTCGGTTAAGCCTAAGTTTGCCTTTGGCTGAGGTCATGATCCAAGGGTCCTGGGATGGAGCCCTGCATCGGGCTCCTTGCTCATCAAGGAGTCCGTTTCTCCCTCTGCCCCTCTCTCCCACTTGTGAGCTCTCTCTCTCTCTCAAAAGTAAATAAAGTAAAATCTTAAAAAAAAAAAGAAGCACGCTAATAAATGGAATACCCGTAGAACCACCAATCAACCTCAGAGCCAGAATATGACTAATGCTATTGTATTGACCTGTGGTTCTTTTCTGTTCCCATCCTTCACCTCCCTCTCTGAACCACTGTGGTGCCTTGATTTTTTAAAATTTTCACGAACTGATTGTAATCATTTATAAGATAGTTTGGAAACTTTTGTGGGAGAATATGCAATGTGATGTCAGATGGGTATTTACAATCATTCTTAACTTTTTGCTGAGGGCTTTCAAGTCTATGATGATTGCAATTCACAATAGACCTCGGAGCTAGCCGGGATGGGTGTTTTATACTTGTACAGATAGAAAACAGAGGCCAGCACAGGACTCATACTTGACAAGTAAGCAGCAAAGTTGAGATTAGAACCAGAGTCTTCAGACTCTAAGTCTGTGATCTTTGCACTAAACGACATTGCCTGTGAATAGCTGCTATTGAGTAGATTTCAAAGGAGAAATCCTTGTTTCTAACCTGACAGCAATATGACTGCAGCCTATAGCAGACTAACAATAGCATGTATCGTCAGCAGACCCAGTAACTCGGGGCCTCGTGGGGTATCTTGTTTTCTCTTGTGTTCTCAGCCCTCAGTGCCCTGCCTGACACACAGTACGTTTAGGTGAGGAGCCTGGGCTGCCACATCGAACATCGTGGGATTGAAAACTGGCCCTTTGTTTAGTAGCATTATGACATTGGGCGAATACACTAACCCCCAGTTACTCCTTTGTAAAATGAGCCTAATCACAGCAATGCTCAGGGGTGCTGGGAGGACGGTGATCGTGATGGTAGTGCGCTTGGCATGTGCCCAATAGATGGCAGCTAAAAATAAAAAGTGTCTTTGGGCGAGTCATGGAATTCCACCTGTTTGTCCCTTCCCGAACCTTCAGTGTCTCATCTCTGAAGTGAGAGGGGTTAGACAAAAATGAGTTCTCCAGGTTTTTCTGACTCTGACTTTCCATGATGCTAGATTTTCTTAAGTTCTTAAGACTTCTATTAGCTTAGTTTAACTCATTATTTGACTTAGAAAATCATACCCAAATACTTTTATTGTTCATTTCCAAGTCTGCACATAACAGACTAGTGTGGTGAGATAAAATTGCAAATGCTTTTCTTCCTGCAAATTTTCTGTTGCCCCCTTAGTCTTCTGCCTGTTGGCAGGATTCATTGCTTTGGCCCTGAAAAATGTAAAAAATTAGTTTCTGAATTGATTAAAAAACACACTGCAGCATTCATTTTTTAAAATACTTTTTTCCTTTTTTAAAGATTTTATTTATTTGTCAGAGAGAGAGACAGCGTGCACAAGCAGGGGGAGCGGCAGGCAGAGGGAGAAGCAGGCTCCCTGCTGAACAGGGAGTTGCATGTGGGACTCGATTCCAGGACCCCGTGCTCATGACCTGAGCCGAAGGCAAACGCTTAACCAACTGAGCCACCCAGGCACCCCTGCAGCATTCATTTTTATATTGGAAAGCAGGATTACTTTTGGAAGAGTCAGATTTTTGAGAAAGCAAAGGAGTCCTTAAGCATTGACTTTTTTTTCTTCTTTCTTTCTTTCTTTCTTTCTTTCTTTCTTTCTTTCTTTCTTTCTTTCTTTCTTTCTTTCTTTCTTTCTTTCTCTCTTTCTCTCTTTCTCTCTTTCTCTCTTTCTCTCTTTCTCTCTTTTTCTCTCTCTCTCTCTTTCTTTCTCTCTTTGTCCCTCTCTCTAAGCATTGACTATTTTCTAACTGTAGTGTAGAGAAGGATGCATAATGGTGTGGGAGCAGTTCCCCACCCAACAGGCATCAAAGCCTAAGTGACAGGTAGGAAGACAAGCTTCAGAGGGCATATGACGGAGGCTCCGAGGCTGGTGAACTCCTCAGAGGGGACTCCTACACTGAGCCATGTGGTGGAGTTGGAGGATTAGAAGGGGAGACACTTCCAGTAAGTTTGGAGTATGTCAGGGCAGAGAGCACCTACCCCTCATTTCCCCAGTGAAGTCTGGAGGCAGCAAGTCTCGAAAAGACGTCCTTCGGTCCCAACCCTCCTGCTAACGTGGCAGAGCTGAAGCGCAGAACAGTGGCGTATGTGGTATGTTGGGACAGAATCCCTCCCGTTCACCCCCATACACACAGGAAGTTGCACAGAACAGGTACCCAGAGGGGCATGGATTGATTGGGAGCCAACTAGAAACTTGCAGAGGCCTTGGTGTGAAGAGGAGAAGGACCCAGGATGACTTGCATGGGCAGAGTGGCCAAAGGGAAGGGGAGAGGCACAAGATGCTTTTTTTTTTTTTTAAAGATTTTATTTATTTATTCATGAGAGAGAGAGAGAGAGGCACAGGGAGAAGCAGGCTCCCAAGGAGCAGGGAGCCCGATGCTGGACTCGATCCCAGGACCCTGGGATCATGACCTGAGCTGAAGGCAGACGCTTAACCATCTGAGCCACCCAGGCGCCCACAAGACGCTTCTGTATGCAGTGGGGACCAAGGCCTCTGAAGCACAAAAGATAGGTTTTGTTGTGCAAACAACAAAACCAGCAAGAGGCAAGACAGATCAAAAGGGCTGGCAGACTGCATGCTTGTGAATACCAAGACAATAGCTGCTACAGCTTAGTCTGGGAGACAGAGAGACATGATCACTAAGAACGCCATCTGTTATGTGCTGTGCTAAGTTATGTCCAACGTGCTGTGGCTATGGGAATATGACAGAGGGTAGCTCCCAAGAGAGGGTGATGTGAACTGTGTTGTGAAGAATGTGTAGGTGCTCATGATGTGGAAGAGAGGATGTCAGGCATTCAGGGGAGAGAGAACAAGATGTGCAGAGTCCTAGAGAAGAAACGAGCCTGAAATGTACGGGAGATAGTGAGAAGACCAGGTGTCCTGAAGGTCAGATAGATGTGGGAGAAAGGCAGGACAGTAGGCAGGGCAGGGGCATTGAATGCCACATTGCAAAGACCTTTGTATGACATGTTAATTTCCCCTAACCCTAGATCACTCTGTATAGGTTCCCAGAGTTTTCTTTATTTTTATTTTTTGAAAAAATTTTACTTATTTATTTGACAGAGGGAGAGAGAGAGAGAGAGAGAGAGAGTGTGTGTGTGTGTGTGTGTGTGTGTGGGAGCAGGGGGAGGGGCAGAGGGAGAAGCAGGCTTCCTAATGACCAGGGAGCCTGATACGGGGCTCAATCCCAGGACCCTGGGACCATGACCTGAGCCGAAGGCAGATGCTTAACTGACTGAGCCACCGAGGTGCCTCTAGAGTTTACTTTATGAAAGACAAATTTGATCGTGTCATTCGGCTTAAAGTCTTGTATTGGATCCCCTTAGAACAGGGATGATTAACTTTTATTGTGCCGTGTAATCATATGCTGGTCTAGTAAAGCTCAGAAAAATACTTTTCAATGCATAAAGTAAAATAAGTAGGATCACAAAGGAAACCAATTATATTGAAATATAGTTATTAAAATGGCTTAATCTTTGTAATATATGCACATCTTCAGTAGGTCTGTAAGTAGGTCTAATAACTACTGTAATTTGAAAGTTGTGATGAGTTCATGTAATATTTTACGATATCTGCAACAACTGTAAAGTGTTGTGCAAATATTTGTGGTATTGATTGGTTAAGTCACAGATACTGCTAGTACTACAAGTTTTGTTGTTTATAACTCAAACTGAAGGAAATACTAAATCTAGTTAGAGGTTAGTAAAAGATGCCAAGTGTGTGACAGACATGCTTCTGGCTTGGGGGGAGGTAGCCCATGAAAAGTCCTGAAAACGAGGTGTGGTCCCTTTGCCCTTTCCTGCCCAGGCAGTGAATGACATGCGTGAGTCTGCCCACTTTCCCTCAGCTGAGCTTCTGAGATCAAGTCTAGGCTGAGAAAGCCTGTCGGACTCTCAGGGTAGGCATTGTTCTCCAATCCAGCCTTTATGAATAAAGTTGGTAATTGGCTTCTCTGCAGGCTGACCCATTTATCTCACTTCTGGCTCAGTTCAGCAGTCAGGCAGAGGGGACGGGTACTGTTTATTGGACCTCCTTAAAGGCTCAAGAATGGCAAGGAGACTCATTGAGAGGCTGGTCTCCCAACACCTGAGCGAAGTTTAACATATTAAACTCTTTTCAGGCTGTTACTTCCTCTTGGGATTTGGGTCATCAGGCTCTCTGTTCCATCATCAACCCCCTGCCCCAAACCATTAGTCATCAGGCTGCTGGATTTAAGGGAGCAGGTGTGGAAAGAGGGGAGAAGGGTGCTTGAAAAGGGCAGGGGCACTGTCCAGAAGGAACACTTTATTAGCAATAAACCCACTTATCTCTCAATGCATGTAGCAACTTACTAAGTACCTTTACATATAAACATTCATTGAGTTAGGCTGTTATAGATGAAAAAGAAGAGAGTCAGATTTCTAGATTGAAGCTCTTCCCACTACCATTTTAAGCAAGAAAAGATAGTGCCAGAGATGGGTCTGTGTGTCTGTGCATGTGTGTGTGTGTGTGTGTGTGTGTGTGTGTGTGTGCGTGTGTACTGGGGTGGGGGGAGAAAGGCAGATCCTATCTTGACAAATAATTGCACCTGTTTTATAGTAACTCTGTATTCAGGAAATTGGCTTAGAATCATGATGCTCTCATTTGTTTATTCATTCAATAAATATTTATTGAGTACCAGTCATTGTTACAGGTGCTAAGTACATAGTGGTACAAAAATAGTTCCTCCTTCATGGAGATAGTAACCATGAAGAAAGGGAGAAAAATATTAAGCAAACAATTAAATTGAAGTGTATAATTACAAATTGTGCCAAATGCTAAAAAAAAAAAAAAATCATAGGCTGTGATCAGGATATAACATGTGATGGTGTTTTACTCTCAAAGAGGGGCAACAGAGAAGGACTTTTCCCCATAAAGAGGGTTTGCAAACACTTATTCCGGTAGTGAGATCCTTGTATTTTATCCAAGAGGCTTTGTCTTTCCATTTTAATAAGCTCACATTAAAACAGGATCCAGGGGCGCCTGGGTGGCTCAGTCGTCAAGCGTCTGCCTTTGGCTCAGGTCATGATCCCAGAGTCCTGGGATCAAGCCCCGCATTGGGCTCCCTGCTCAGCCGAGAGCCTGCTTCTCCCTCTCCCACTCCCCCTGCTTGTGTTCCCTCTCTAGCTGTGTCTCTCTATCAAATAAATAAATAAAATCTTAAAACAAAACAAAACAGGATCCAAAGATACACTCTGTAAGATGTAGTATATTTTTGTGCTGACCTTATGTGAAGTAGGTTGTGACTGAAAACTGAAGGCAAGTTTCAAGAAGACTTTTTGGACCAGTTGGTAGACACTAAATCTGGTTTATAGACAGGGACATAAGCTGGTGACTCTGAGTTTTCAGCAGGGAAAACAGTGTAAAAATAATATAGAGCTGTGTCTGGCCATAAAAAGGGACAGATAATCAGGCTAATGTCATGGGTGTGTAATAAGGGTTTGGTGATTTCAGCTGTCATACAGCATGGTCATATGACTAAATTTTCTGAACACATCACAGGTAGATCTGTTATGAAAGAAATGACCAAAACTCACCTTTTTACGTTTGTTCACCATTTTGGTGATTTGACCATCTGTTGAAGACTGTTAAGTGCAAGATGGTCTTAACACTTAACTACCAGAATGCATATGGAATCCTCTAGAATGGAACAATATTGCAACCCAATAGGATCTATGTGGGGCATAAATAAAACATTAGAATTTGGCAATCATCCCTAGTGTCTGGTTAAGCTTTTGAAAGAATGCTTTAGGTGCCATCTTGTGGTCAGCATTATGAACATATTGAATTCAACTCCTCAACTTGCCAGAAAGATTGTGTTTAAAAAGTTCATGATGGGGGGCCCCTGGGTGGCTCAGATGGTTAAGTGTCTGCCTTTGGCTCAGGTCATGATCCCAGGGTCACCAGAACCTGCCCCCTCTGTTTCTCATTTTTGTTTGGTTTTAGTTCCCTTTGCTTCAAAGAAGATTGTTGCCAGATGTCCGATTTCAAACAGTTTCTGCATTATGACTCAGGAACAAATAGAAGGGTCTCAAGAAAGGACTCTGGCCTGATTTGTGTCACATGCCACGCCTTGCACCAATCATGTGGTAAGGGGAACGAGACACCATGAACAGCCAGCTTGAGTCTGGTGATCATCCCCTGTGCGGGGGGCGGGGAGAGGGGCAAAGGAGAAGGGACCTAGTGACATGAGCATGTTACCTCAGTGACAGAATGTGTGGGAATGCTTCCTGGGAAATTGAGCAAACTGAAGGAGTAACGTTAACTCACTACTACATCCCACTACTTGGACACAGCGCATATCCATACCTTTTCCCCATGCAGGCAATTTTGAAAGTGCCAAGATACTTTGTTTCCTGAGAACAATACAACACACAAACTCATCCCCCTCCTCAGGAGGAGACAACTCAAAGATACATTGAATTGATGAATTCAACGCCAAGTTTAGGATTTCTGGATAGTGTGTATTCCTCTTGGTTGCCAGATACTTGGCTTCTCTTGCTCCAACTATTTCCCCTGGGGGGTGGGGGCAAAGCTTGACCATAAAGTCAATTCACTTGAACTGATCTGCTTTGGGTCCACTTAATATACCTTTAAAAATTTCCAAAGGAGGGACCCTGGGTGGCTCAGGGTCCTGGAATTGAGCCCCGCGTCGGGCTCCCCGCTCAACGAGGAGCCTGCTTCTCCCTCTCCCACTCCCCCTGCTTGTGTTCCCTCTCTCGCTGTGTCTCTCTCTCTGTCAAATAAATAAATAAAATCTTAAAAAAAAATTTCCAAAGGAGAAAAATCCTGTGAGAAACTTATTTTCATAAGTCAAGCACTTCAGAGACATCCATTTATTTATTCATTCAAATAAATGCTGATTTGATTCCTAATATTTGTCAGGTATAATTTTGGGGGGTAGGAATATGTCTCTGACTTCTCTGAATTTAAAGGCATGAAACATAATTATGGTACTAAGTAGCAAGGGGCTGCAATTGCAGTATGCATTGTGTATATACGTTCTATTTGCAGCATTTTCCAGAATTGTATATATTTTACAAGTGGTGCTTATGGAAAATCGAAACCTCCAAAATAAAAGACTCTCCTTGTCATAGAGGATAGGGATAAATAGCACCTCAAAGAGTTAGAGATATTACTAAGATTATTTCAAATCGGAAGACACTTGGCAAAGGCTTATCTAAAATGATGGATGCATTTTCTTTCTCTTTCTAGTTTTCTTAGTCTCTTGTTCCAAGCAGAGTTTGGTTTGTGCACTTGAGGGATAATTAATCATGAAATGATATTGGAATCAATTTACATTATTCATTAATTAGTTTCAGAGCTCATTGTCCTGTTGGCATTTCCAATTTAAAGCAAATTGACTTGTTTTAAGACATATACTTAGCTTAATGATTACAGGGGAACGATAGGCTAGGGCTTTAAGAGCATGGGTTTTGGCGTAAGATTGACCAAGGTTTGTATCCTGGCTCTACTTCTATAAGTTGTGTGACCTTCCGCAAATTTTCCAACTTGCCTGCATCTCGGTTTCCTGATCTGGGTACAGTGCCCCAGCTACCCCCACATCTGCGGTTTTGCTTTCTGCAGTTTCGGTTACCCACCATCAAGGGGAGAGCAGATGATTTTGACGAATCGTCAGAAGGCCAATAGTAGCCTAACTCTGCGTCAGGATGCTACGTCATTTCCCTCACTTCATCTCATCACGTAGGCGTTTTATCGACTCACGTCAGCCCAAGAAGGGTGAGTACGAGAAGGTATTTAGAGAGAACACATTCACATAACTTTTATTTCAGTATATTGTTATAATTGTTCTATTTTATTATTAATCTCTTACTGTGCCTAATTTATAAATTAAACTTTATCATAGGTATGTATACATAGAAAAAAACAGTATATTTAAGGGTCCATACTATCCGCGGTTTCAGGCATCCCCTGGGGGTCTTGGAATGTATTCCCTATGGGGAAGGGGGCGGCTCCTGTAGTGGGAATAATACCAGGACTAACCTCATAAGGTTATTACGAGGACTAAATAAATATCTAATGGTGTTAGAGCCTTAAGGGGACAAAAATGTTAAAAGAAAAATCAGAAAAAAGCAAAGCTTTCCTTAATGCCTTCTATAGGCAGGCACTACATGGCTGAAATTCACTTATTAATGTTGTAGAGACCATTGATTTAATGATTGTCTTCTCATGTAATTGCTTACTGTGGTCTTAATTGGGGCCAATATCACTTGGAAAGAGTATGGAAATTAAAATATTTTGGTTTTATTTATCATACTGAGTGGTGTTGTGGGGGAATCACTGGACCAGCAAAATTATGTTAAGGTGTTGCTGACAGGATGGAGTGTTGGTGGTTGGTTGGTGTTGGGGACACTTCTTCCCATCGTTGATATTTTATTCTATGTGAAGGAAGCTCTGCTAGTGTAGTACTTTTGGCTTTTTTTTTTTTTTTTTTCCCCTTCTTTGTTTCTTTCTGGAGGGGGAGTCACTTATCTGTCTGGTGAATGTGGAAGGAGTAAACATGACTTGGGGCCCAGACTCTCCTCTTCTTCTCTTGGGAGTGAGCCTGCCTGCAGGAAGCTCGCATTCTGCTCTGACCCTTTTTACCGTAAATATACCAGGGACAGACCCTGTCTCTTTGAGGCTCCCTCCATTCCAGTGGTGCCTGGGACTCAGAAGATGAGTGTGATTCTTAGGTTGAATATTGTGGAGCTCACTTATCTAAAGGTATGGGCCACATTCTCCAATATTAACAATGTGACATCCAATTCTTACCTGCCTTACTCTTTGATCTTATTTTTTAATCGCCTCACAACATTTGTGGGGAAGATGGATGTTATTTATTGAGTTTATTGACATCCTAACAGTCCTGTTGACATACGAATTGCATATGTTCTGCTAGGGACTTCATAGGCTCTTGACTGGAATACCTTTCAGGATTATCTACTGAGGGGGCAAGGAAGTGCTTGATGTAGGAAGCCATCAGTGTGACTACAACTATCTACTGAAGTTACCAATGACTTTCAGTGTGGGTTGAGTGGATTTGGGTGGGGTACCAGCAGTACCGGCTATAAAGTTGTCCTTGAGTCCCCCTTGACTGTGTTAGATGCCCTTGCTCTGTGGTCCCACAGATCCATATTTCCTCCATTATAAAACTTCTGACATTGTACAGGCTATTTTTCCTTCTAGGCTATGTGGGCAGGGTCAAGATCTGTGTTGTCCACTGTGGTATCCTCAAGCCTCTGGGTGATCAGTAAATATTTGTTGGATGAATGTTTTGTTTAGGAAAAAATAAGTGTTCACGATGGAAAAAAAAACTCTATTATTTTTGTTTTGTTTTGTTTTTAAAGATTTTATTTATTTATTTGACAGAGAGAGACACAGCCAGAGCGGGAACACAAGCAGGGGGAGTGGGAGAGGGAGAAGCAGGCTTCCTGCCGAGCAGGGAGCCCGATGTGGGGCTCGATGCGGGGCTCGATCCCAGGACCCTGGGATCATGACCTGAGCTGAAGGCACCGAGCCACCCAGGCGCCCCCAAACCAACTCTATTTTTAAAGCTAGTTTTGGTGTTTTGTAAGAAATAAATTTGCTACACGTGGAATAGTACAGCTGAACTAATTTAACACAAAGACACGAAGTGCTTGGCTTGAATCCATCTGATACTGGTGTCAGACCTACAGGAAACTTTTGTCTTTTACAACTTTATGGTCCAAGAAAAAAAGGTAGAGATATTTTCCTTTTTTTAAAAAACAGGTATTGTAAAAAAATAAAAAATAAATAAATAAAAAACAAGTATTGTAATCAAGGAGTAGTTTCCATGAAGGTAAGATAGAGTAAGAAATTCATTATATTTGAAGTCTTTCTAATTGGTTCTGTTTGTGAAGTTACTTGTCAAAGTTTCCCAAAGGGAGAAAATTCAGCATTTTAGGTAGATTTCAGAGCCAAAAAAAAAAAAAAAAAAAAAAAAAAAGAGGTTGTAATGCAACAGTCCTACCAGTAGGTGGTGCTGTTTCATGTAGCAATTGAGGCTTTTTGGATTTGGACTGTGATGGAGTTCACAACGTTAATCTCAAAAGTGAATTAGATTAGTTTCTGAATGACTGATAGGATTTTTAGCAACAGACATGCAATAACGGGGAAAAAACCAGCCACTCCCTTTCAGAAGGAAGGACAATCTTTGCCATTTATACAACTGCAGCCAATTGCATGGGGAAGAAGAAAACAAAAA
This sequence comes from Zalophus californianus, assembly GCF_009762305.2. Classification (NCBI taxonomy): domain Eukaryota; kingdom Metazoa; phylum Chordata; class Mammalia; order Carnivora; family Otariidae; genus Zalophus; species Zalophus californianus. The sequence continues at coordinate 67,408,566 of NC_045596.1, forward strand.
CCATGGCTAATTCCAAATTGATGATATGCCCTGGCATGGATGGGATAATTCCAGTTTTGAAAAGACTGTTCTGGATGGGCATATATGCTAAAAATTCGAGTACAGTGGCTGGTTCTTGTTCCAGGGTCAAGGGTTGCTTGAATATATGGCTTTAAGATGAACTGGAAAGAACTGAACCTGGCTTAGTGGATAACCACGTATGAAATACATTTGTGCTTGCAAATTACTACATTTAAAAACAACTCACAGAGTAATTCTTAATACTTTGATAGGTATAACTTGACAAACTGCTGAGCTGTCTTAATATTTCAGTTGAATTTAATAAACACTTATTGGGGGTCTACTATGTACCAGGCAGTCTGCCAAGCACTGGGAATCCACAAATTAATAAAACAGAGCCCGTCCTTCGATGTTAGCCATTAGCCCAGCTGTTTTCAGGCGTTATGGAGACCCTGCTTCTTCTCCATCATAGCTCAAGGTCTTGATCCAAGGGCTGTGGTGCAGGGAAGGAAGTCAATACTCCCTAAATGCATGGTCCTTTCTTCCCCTTAGGATTCTCTAAATCCAAGGTGCCTGCTTCCCTCATACAGAGACCTTATCTACTATTCTGGAGGCTACAGAGAAGTAGAATTGCTGACCCTCTGATTGTGCTTCTTGTGCTAACACCCTTCAAACAGAGGGAAGCACTATTGTCATTTTAGATGTTTAATAAATCTAGTGATAGGTTAATAAAAATCACCGTCATACCTGAATTTTATAATCAGACTCTTTTCCAGGATGCTTGCAGAAAGTTCGAAGACTCCATAAAATGATCAATGTCATATTCTAGGAGAAGGCTCTACAATGACACTTCCTGTGCCAAGACACTAACAAGATTGCCCCCAGATTTACCTTCTTCTCATCATCCGGAAAGATTCAGGGTGGTGAAAGTTGCCCCATGCAGTGGCAGAAATTACTATATTTAAAAACAACTCACAAAGTAATTCTTTTTTTTTTTTAAGATTTTATTTATTTATTTGACAGAAAGAGAGAGCGCACAAGCAGGGGGAGTGGGAGAGGGAGAAGCAGGCTTCTCGCTGAGCAGGGAGCCCGATGCGGGGCTTGATCCCAGGACCCTGGGACCATGACCTGAGCCGAAGGCAGTCGCCTAACTGACTGAGCCACCCAGGCCCCCCTCACAAAGTAATTCTTAATACTCTGGCATGTATAATTTGAGAAAGTGCTGAGCTGCTCAGTTACCTTCTGCAAGAGTCAAAGTTTTAGAAAATGAGGTTTACCCAAGGCGCAATTATTGCTAATTGAAAACTTACATAGCAAATATTTTGAAGTGGGGTCATAGAAAAAGGACATCTTCGGAAACACACAGTCGTGGTTCAGATCCCAACCTAACCATGTATCAGCTCTGTGATTTGGGGCAGTTTATTTAACTACTCTCTAAGTCTTGGTTTCCTCACTTAAAAACAGGAATTATAATTCCTTGCTCATAAGGTTTTGTGATGCTTGAAAAGCATCTGGGATTCTGGGAAAAGCTCCTATAGTACTTCCTGGCATATTAGGCATCCTAGAAAATGTTAGGATTGTCCCTTCCCTCTTTGGAGGGGTTACTGGTAGTCAGTCACATGGTCACCAAACCACATATAAGGATGTTTAGTATCAAAATTATGTCATCAACCTTGACCCATCATCTCCCCTTGGCTTGCTACTAATGCTCCTTATTTTGATAGCAAAATCAGTAGGCCATTTCACAGTAAAGTCAATGAGCAGATCATCTCAGGAGCTAATTCTGAAAATATTCATAGGCAAATCCAGGGCAGAAAGAGGCCATTTATATTTCTCACATGTTTTCTTATAACTGGTGTACCAGAAAGCTGGCATCCTGAAAGAAACTGATTAAATGACAGATTATGTCGGCGCATCCTGGAGCTTTCTCCTCATTTGCTGTGTGATTCTCAGCTCGCTGGCTTAAGTGAAGTGAGGAACACTTCCTCTTCCTATGCCATGGACAATATGGGAGCATGGCTGCTTTTGTTGCTGATGAAAATATTATGGCCTCAGTTCCCTGTAATCAATTTACTGCTTTATGGACCCAAAGTCCTCCAGAGAATTTAATAAATTCACGTAATGTTTCTAAGTGCTGCATTGTGCATTTGTAGCACTGATTTAGCTGAGAAATGTGAAAAATTCGTGTAGCTAGACAACTCCCTAGTGATTAGACATGTGTAGAAGCTAAAGAGAGCACGTTGCTCCAGAGAAGGTCAGCATTAACATACAGCAGAGACTCCTCTCTCATGATTGGCTTTGTGTCCCTCCAGCTCTGATGGATAATACCATCTGACCAAACATGTGGGGGATTTTACCCATTTCCAGTGGAGCTGTACTTTTGGTTCTCTAACAACTTGCAGCTTCCGACCTGGGCAGAGCAAAGGACGACAAAAATAAAGGTGATGGGGGAGCATATGACTACGATGACACCAACTGGATTTAGATAATGAAATGACCACTGAGTTATGGACATTTGACCCTGAGTATGTCACAGGTTTCTGAGGGAGCTTTTTAATGGGCTAGCATCACAGGATCACCACTGAAGTTGTAGTGAATCTTTCTGCACATCTCTTTTTCCATTCTAATTTCCTTCTAAATGTAAACAAATTTTTACCAAAATTAACAAACATTAAACCATTTTTTAATTCAAAATAATCTATCTTTACTAATGTCCATACAAGCATTCTGCATAGTTATAATCAATCTATTACTTTGTCTTAAAAATACCATTTTATATTCCATTTTTCCCCTTAATGTTATTTCATACAAGCAGTAATGTTATTTTATATCTATCAAGATGGGCCACAGAGTTGTGGTTTCAAATAGGTTTTTAGTATTGAATTTCTGAAGCTCATCTTTAAATTAAAGTGGACAACTATGCTGCTTCAAAGACCACCATTGTTCAGAATTACTGCAGATTTTATTTTTGATTTTAGCTTAATTTTGATTTTCAGCTGGAGCTAAGTTTTAGGATTCAGCTTGAGTTCTCAAATTAGGGGAAATCAACAATAGGTATGTGAGCCTGGAGATTTTGTAATAGCTAGTTGAGAAAACAAGCCAACACCTGTCCCACCTCCCCACCTCAGTGACACATGGCCCAGCTTTTCCTTTTACAGCAGCAGGCTGAGAGTACTGAATGACTGTTGGCTCTTTCCTGATGGACCCATAAGGTTCAGGGCTGCCTCCGTGGCTCTAGATCTGGGCCATACAGACACGTAAATGGCTTGCTGATTAGAAGGGAATATCACCTCATGTGTTTCCATGCTGTACGCAATGTCGTCTGACAGGTAAACTTTCCGGTGCTCACAAAGCAGCTGAAGACTTGGGAACCACAATGTGTCAAGTATTGACAGTTAGGGGTGGGCTTGGAATGAATAACCCTAATCAGTGAAATTGGGGTTCATAATTATGGTTCCAGGGGGATAGGGTACTTATTTGAGAAATGAATATTTCTAATTCAATATCTGGGGTAATGGTTTTTAGCAATGGGCAGGAAGCTGGGTAAGTCATAACTACTTCCTTTGAAGGGTATTTTTATATTTTCCAATGAACTTCCCTTCACTGTCCTCATTTTTCCAAAGAGACAAAGGCACAGAGAAGACAAATAAATTGCTTAGGCTCCAAAAGTTTGTTAGTGTCTGAGATAGGATAAAAATATAGCTTCTGTTTCCTACCCATACTTTTCCCACTAGACTGGTGGTTCCCAACCTTTTTGGGTATGAGGACCCTGTTTCTGTGTGAAAAAGTTTAAAACCCTTATATGGTAGTAGCTACATGTATTTTTCTTCAATATTTTATTTGTAGTAAAATACACATTACATAAAATTTGCCATCTTAACCATTTTTAAGTGTACGGTTCAGTGGTATTAAATACAGTCATAATGTTGTGCGACCATCACCACCGTCCATCTCCAGAACTCTTTTCATCTTGTAAAACAGAAACTCTATACCCATTAAACAATAAATCCCATTCCCATGTCCCCCCAGCCCTTGATAATCACTCTACTTTTTGTCTCTATGAATTTGACTACTGCACATCATATCAGTGAAATCATACAGTGTTTGTCTTTTTGTGACTAGTTTATTTATTTCACTTAGCATAATGTCTTCAAGGTTCATGCATGTTGTAGCATGTGTCAGAATTTCCTTTTTTTTTAAAGACTTAATAATATTCCATTGTGTGTATATACCACAGTCTGCTTATCCATTCATTTGTTGATGGACCCTTCGGTTACTTCCAGTAGCTGTATTTTTTTAGTGTCTATTGATTGGGAGAATCCAAAATAGAGTCATGGACCCTTTGCAGTGACACTGTGGCCCTTTGGGGGTACACAGGTTGGAAAATAATTGCACAAGAGATTTTAATTTTAAAAGGCTTTTTAGTGAACTCTGACCTGGATGGCACCATGATGCAAGGATATTATAAACAAGATGTTTAACTGTGAAGCTTTCTACCACCATGTGGATGATGAGAAATGGAAAGGTTGGGGGTTTAGTGAAGATCCCTTTCAAGAGCAGGAGACTTGCTAATGAACGTGTTTTCAGGGGTTCAGCTTTCGGCACAGGGAATGGCACATGCCAAATCTAACTGTACTCTATCCCCACCACCCATCCTGAAATGGTAGAAATGAAATGCCTGTCCCAAGCAGAGAAGATGCAACATTATTACTGAAATGATAAACCGATGAGACCAACCTGCTTGTGAGGTTGCGATTTTACTTTTACCACTGTTTCGTTGCTGTCATTCCTGGTAAGTCTGTCTCCATACTTGTCAGGTTGAATTTACTGTCAATTGGAATACATAAAATGCATATGTCCATATGTATACATTTTTTTTTCATTTTCTAAAAATGAACATCATAAAAAAGACAGAAATGTGACCTCAAAAGACAGGATACAGACTCAAAATATTGTACAGAAGCTTCATCTTTTTATTAGATTTTGTGTGTTTTTTTTTCCCCCTAGTTGCTGGATAAAATCCATACAAATGAAATACTGGCTCACTCAGTAAATAATAATGAAAAGGTAAATTCATTTTACAGAGAAGCCAGTACATGTAAGACATCATCTTGAATGACTGCGATTTTCTTGAACTGATCACCAGGCTATTATAATCTCTCAAAAATAATATCTGGCTTTTAGGCTCTCCAATTGTGCCTGCGACCTCTCCTTAACCCTTTGGCTCTTAAGAACAATTGATTTTTTTTTAAACATGTGTCCAGTATGCTGCTAAAATTACACAGGTGTGGTTTCGTTCACATCGCACTGGTGTCCTAAGAGATGACAGTGCACATTGAGGGTCTGGCTTCTTCCTGCCGTCATTTTCCCTTCCAACTGTATCTTCAGTAGTTAGGATGTAACTATGAAGTTCTTTAAAAGAGATAGAAAAGAAATATCTTTAGGGCTAAAATCCCGTTTTCTTTTTAAGTTTATCTTGTAGCTAATTATGTCTCTAAACCTATGTTAGGTTCTATTTTATGTGTTTTGGAAAAGTCCCGATGTGTACGTATGATGATTTTGGTTTTTCCTTGGAGTATTCCCTGAGACTGGTGGGAAGCCCTAGAAGTAGATGCACATCTGCCAGAGATGGTGGCAGGTGACCAGCCATCCGGGGCTTCCCAGGACATGCGACTGTGCCAAACGCTTGGAGAGCCTCTGGTAAACCAGGATGAGTTGGTCACTCTAGAGGATGGGTGTTCTTTTCTTTTCTTTTTTTAAAGATTTGTTTATTTATTTGTCAGAGAGAGAGAGTGCGCACAAGCAGGGGGAGCGGCAGGTGGAGGGAGAAGCAGACACTCCACTGAGGAGGGAGCCCCACTTGGGGCTCCCTCCCAGGACCCTGGGATCGTGACCTGAGCAGAAGGCAGACGCTTAACGAACTGAGGGACTGAGCCACTCAGGCATCCATAGAGGACTGGTTTTCTCTGGACTTTGTTTCTGTATGACAGAAATATAAAACTCAACTCAACTTTTTTTAAGCACTTCCTCTGTAAAGAGCCTGCAAGGACAGAAGATTAGCAAAACAAAGCTGCTCTCAATGAACTTTGACCCAGAAGAGTAGTCTTCAGATAGCTGCAGGCAAAGCAGCCTAATGCTGAAGGAACACATACACAGGCCTGGAGAGTACAAGGATGGGGTGGTCCTTTCAGAGTGGAGGTGATCAGCTCTCGGACATTCCTCTTCCAATGAAACGTAAATTACCTGTAGTTGTGACACGTGACACGCGCTGCAAATAACTCAGTGTTTACAGAGTATCTAAGAAGAGAAAATATTCAAGTAAGCCCTTGAGTCAGAAAGAGTTCGTCCTCAATTCAAAATGAGGTTTGGGCTTTATTGGAAATTTCAAAGATGGAAATCAGCTGGAATCTCTTATGTATTTGTCTCCAATATTAAGAGTGAGTAGCTGACTGAGAAAACATGCGCGGAACCTCTGAGAGGTGCGTCCCCTTGACGTGGCCTTAGGTGTGAGGGAAGGAAACTGTGAGCCCGGCCAGAGAGGCATCCTGCTGGAGAGTCCAGGCTGGCCAGGGGAGGGTCTGCAGACAGGAGGCATCGGGAATTAAGCATGCAGGGCTCTGAGGGAATCTCAGGATGGGCAGGCCTTGGCATAGATTGTGCTCACTAATAGAAGAAGAAGAAAGTAGGCTGAGTGCAGGATGTTTATCTTGGTTTTTGTCAAAGTGTGAAAAGTGCCAATGACCAATGAATAGAAGTGAAGGGCAGAATCCGGCAGTCCTTTATTGGAATCCCTTTTTCCACTGCTTTCTAGCTGCGTAACCTAGGGCGATCCACGTAATCCCTGCAAACTTCCATTTTCTTATCTGTAAACAGGGGCACAATTTCTTCACTGTCGTTTGGTCAGGGGAGTTAAAGGAGCTAATGTAAGCAATTGAACACAATTCCTGGTACGCAGTTGGTACCCAGTAAGTGGTAGCTGTGCATATTATCATTATTAATAATAGGAGAGGCATTTCATCTATTTGCTATGATGAAATAACACTTGGTAGTTCTTCCTCTGCTCAGTTTGTGCGTTTTTTCCTCCTGAACTAAAATCTTCCTTTCCATTGTTGTGTACTGTAGTTACACAAACCATTTTCTAGCTGCTACACAGATTTAAAGTGTCCATTGGATAAATTCCGTAGGATTAAAATCTGACCTATGTTAAAAAACGGTTGATCCAGGATTTCTTCAGAACTAAAAAGTTTCTTCCTGGGATTCCTCTGGGATGTGGTTTATTCTTCCCTCTTAGTGTTATCTGCTCCTCTCAGCTGAGAACTGGGGCCTGATCACTCCACTTGGGGGGGGGGGCGGTGCAGCATGGACAACTGTCAGCGCAGCATCAGAGTGTGACCGACTGCGGGACCAGCCGGAAGTGTAAGCCAATCCTGCACACACAAGCCCGCACCGCCCGATTTCTCTTGCTCTTCTCTCCGTGTGGCACTTCCACTGGCTTTCTGCACAAGGGAGAGTCGTCCTGGAGTTGAGTATTAATCCTCCTCCAGTGCTCAGACCCAGGTGAGAGCAGGAAGCAGACATGACTAAAGGCCAGGCTGGTGCTCAAGGAGAAGAGAGACATGCTTGAAGTACTCGCCCTAGGCACCAAAGCCAATGTATGGCATGTCCTCCTTACTGGACAGCTGGAAGCTGTATACACACCAGGTAGTAAATGTGCTAAATTCATCCTCCCAGGGGTAAATTTTGCTACAAAGACAATTCTGTTGGTTTCAAAGTCTTTTTCAAATTGCATCTAAAAGTGGGCTGAATTAGACTATTCTCTGCTCAGAAGGTGAATATTTATGCTCCCCTTCCACCAGAAAACAACTTGAAGTAGTTAATGGTAAATCCTGTGGACTGGACGAGCCACGTGAGCATCAGCTGTGTCGATAGCTCGGGTTCAGCCTATAAGTCTATTTGTATAAAGAGGACTCACCCCACATGAGGTAGGAGCCGGGCTTCGTGAGCCTAATCCCTAAATGAGCCCAGAGTAAGATTTTGGGAGGAACATTATTTGAATGTGTCTGCCTTAGCCTATGGATGCGTAATGGTGGAGGGGGGAAAAAGCTGTTACGCAAGAAGCTGATAGAGTCGAGGTACTAAAATTCTTATACCAGTTTATAAGCAGACTGCTGTGAAAGTCCTTCAACAATAGAGCACCCAGAAGAGGGACAGAGTTCCTGAGGCATCTACTGCTGATGGGGAAGTGCAGAAGCTGCAGAGGTGCCCTCTGTGTTGAGCTGAGATTGGTATCTGTGAAGAGAACAGTTTTGACGGGTGGCAAACTTGGAGTTTACACTACAGAGTGGGTGCTGCAGGCTGGATTTCCAGGAAGGGGACTCTGAATCAGATGGTAGCATGCAAGGAGTTTGTGAGGGCAGGCTCTTGGGATTGACACCTGCTGGGGAGGTGTTATGCTGTAATGTGGCTGACCCCGTGGAAAGCTCTGCTTCTGCAATAGCCCTTCAGAGTCGTCCCCAGCTTGGGCTCACAGCTTGGATTTTCATGTCCCCACATTGATCCTGGGCAGAGGGTAAGACTCTGGTTGTGGCAGTTGCCTTCAGCCAGCGGAGGGCAATTCCCAAGAGCTGAGAGCTGACAGCTGTTGGAGGGCAGCACGGCCAGCAGTTGGAGGAATAAGTCCTTTAGTCCCGAGGCTGGGATCTCCGTATAGCACAGTCTATTATAAAGGGACTTACCTTTTGAGAGACCAGTGGAATGCACTGAGATACTTCTGATTTGGGGAGACAGAAATTGGTGTGGACTATCAAGACAAACTATAGTAACTCTCGAATTTGGAAATCAGGAACTGACTTATGTCTTGAAGCTAAGCTTTAAACCGGGTTAGATTAAAATGAGTGAGTTCCAATCTGTTCCTGTGGTCTTCTCACTCTGAGAAGATACCCTAGGATTTTCTCATACTCCAGTGAATTTTGAATACTCTGTGTACCTCTGCTATCCTGTGGTGCTACAGGGGTAATAGCAGGAATGATAGCAACAACCACAGCAGTGCATATTAGTATTACTACCTGCCGGTGCTCTTCTAAGTGCTCCATTTACAATCTTACATTTGATTTTTTAAAATGAGGCAGTTTTATTATGATCACTTTAAGGATGAGGAAACTGAAGCTCAGAGAGTTTATTTTTTCTTTTTTAAAAGACTTTATTTATTTATTTATTTAGAGCAGGCTGGGCGGTAGGGTGGGGCAGTGGGAGAGGGAGAGAGCCTCTGAGACAGACTCCCTGCTGAGTGCAGAACCTGATGCAGGGCCCGTTCCCACAACCCTGAAATCATGACCTGAGCTGAAATCAAGAGTTTGGATGCTTAACTGACTGAGCTACCCAGGCGCCCCTCAAAGAGTTTAAATAACATGCCTAAGGTTACATAACAAATAAATACCAATGCTGGGTTGCAACCTCAGGCATGAAAAGCAAAGATGAAAAAGTCAGAACCAAATCTTTAAAAGGGATGGTCTCTGATGCCTTGAGAGCTGTTCACATGAGGCTTCCTGAGCAATGGCAGTGGGCATGACTGGCCATCTTCTGTCTCAAGAGGCAAGTGTGCTGTAGAACTGTGTCCAACCTATTCAAAGCTCCATCTCCTATGTTAGCCCATGGAAGGTGTGGGCCCCTGAGAAGCACAACCTCTTTGAGGTGCTCAAAAAAGATTTATTCAGTGTGGATTGAACGCATGTACTGGAAGCAATTTTGTTTTTAGAGTGAAACTGAGTTAAAACTCTGGGCAATTTACTTACTCTCTCTGTGCCTCAGTTTTTTCATCTGTAGTAAGGAAATGTCTTAGGGCTGATGGGAGGTTTGGAAATCATTACTGATGTAACATATAAGTAGGAACAATTATTATTATTATTATTATTATTATTATTATTATTATTTTGCTCCATGTTGGAAGGTGGTGTTTGAAGAAGAACTAATAGCCTCATTTTCTCATCATTGGAAGGTTTGACTACATTATCTCTGTGTTCTGTCTTACAATTAAGTATGGAATCCTATAAAAGGTACAGCATAGGGAATATAGTCAATGGTAAGGGAACAGTATTCTATGGAGACAGATGGTAGTTATACTTACAGTGAGCATAACAAAACATATAGACTTGTCAAATTCCTATGTTGTACACTTGACATTGATGTAACGTGTGTCAACTGTACTTCAAAAAAACAAAACAAAACAACCAACCAAAGTATGGAATCCTAGGTGAAGAGTTTTTTTGCTTTATATTTTGTTTTGTTTTGTTTTAAGAGAGAGAGGGGGGAAAAGGGGCAGAGGAAGAGGGAGAGGGCAAATCTTCAATGTGGGGCTTGATCTCATGACCCTGAGATTATGACCTAAGCCAAAATCAAGGTTCAGACGCTCAACCAAATGAGCCACCCAGATGCCCCTCTCAGGTGAAGAGTTTTGAAACAAAATAACTTGTACTGAAGTAAAAATGGAGTTTCTTGGTTCCAGTCTGTCCCAGCCCCCTTCCAGTGTTTTCAAGGCACGTTCTTGTATTTATTACCCTTGCATTAACAGATCCACTTCGAGGAGCTTACCATGACCAGGAAATGGATGCTGACTAAAATTGGAGGAGGGAGGACCAGGAGACATAAAAGGGATTTTATGTTCTTTTTTAGGAGTCATGAAAGTGGTGTAAAAGGAAAAAAGACCTTAAAATACCACACAAAGTAGTGTTTAGATAAGACTTAGAGAATGTTTTCTATAGACAGGTGGAAAAAACACAGGCTATCCAGTCTTGCCTGAGGAAATACCTGGGAACAGTTTTGGTCAGGAGATCTGTCAGTCAGGCCTCGGGGGGATGTAGGAGGAAACAACTTCGGCTATTTGAAGCAGAAAGAGATGTAACATAGGGAATAAATGTGCTTACAAAAGTGTTGCAGGGATTGCAGGAGCAGGTGTGGGCTGGCTCTCCAGGAGCCATTGCCAAAAGGACAACCTGAACTGGCCTGACCAAGGAACTATGACTTCAGCACAGTCAGGAAGTGAGAGAATCAGGAGGCCTCGGGGCCCATTGTTTGTTCCAGGGTCACACGACCTCAGCTGTGAGACTGGGTCTGGAAACCACAGCCTGCACTGTTGGTTCAGAAACATACCACCAGGGCCAACGTTTAGGGGTCAGGAGGCTGACTCCATTATTGTTGCTTCCAGAGCCAGGGTCTTCTGTTTAAATGCGCGCCAGCAGAATGGTTATCTCCCTCCCTCCTTAGGTCAGGTTTGAACCCAGCTCTTGTCCCCAAAGCGTGTTCAAATGAGTCAGGGAAATGGAATGGATTTATCTTTCTAGCTTCTGCAGTGCGGGAAGGCATTCACCTATATTGATCCTATGACTAATTTCATTTAACTGTAACACAGAACCTGAATTATTTGGAATCCAGCACTTTGCTAATACCAGATAATACTTAGAGAGAAAAGGCAATTTAAATATTATTGGAAAAAGCAGCCCCTGTCCTTGAAAACTATTTAAAAGGCCCACACCCATTAAAATCTCATTAAGAAATAAATAACATCTCAAATTCTCACAGACAAGCATATTTAATAACGATGAATTTAAAGGAGCTGTTTATTTTGTAATACACTTGGAAAACCATTGCTTCTCCATGGCCATGGTCATGTAAGTGCCCAGATCATTTCTCTTCAGACCCTTTGGTCATTCCTGGATGCTTGGATCATAATCAACTCTCTCTGTTCCACAGAGCACTGTGGAACAGTAGTGCTTAAAGCCTAATTGACAAATACAATGTAATCTGTAATCTCCATGTGATCTCTGTGAGGTCAAGGACCGTGTCTTTTTTTTTTTTAATTTAATTTTATTATGTTATGTTAATTATCATTCATTATATCATTAGTTTTTGATGTAGTGTTCCATGATTCATTGTTTGCGTATAACACCCAGTGCTCCACGCAGTATGTGCCCTCTTTAATACCCATCACCAGGCTAACCCGTCCCCCACCCCCCTCCCCTCTAGAACCCTCAGTTTGTTTCTCAGAGTCCACAGTCTCTCATGGTTCGTCTCCCCCTCTGATTTCCCTCTCTTCCTTTGTCCCTTCCTACTATCTTCTTCTTCTTCTTCTTCTTCTTTTTTTTAACATATACTGTATTATTTGTTTCAGAGGTACAGATCTGTGATTCAACAGTCTTGCACAATTCACAGTGCTCCCCATAGCACATACCCTCCCCCATGTCTATCAGCCAGCCACCCCATCCCTCCCACCCCCACCGCTCCAGCAACCCTCAGTTTGTTTCCTGAGATTAAGAATTCCTCATATCAGTGAGGTCATATGATACATGAAGGACCATGTCTTTCAACCTTCTTGTCATTCTCCTCCTACTGCCAGTAATGCTATTTCCCTGATACTACAGACATAGTAAGCGTACAAATATTTATTGACCATGTCTTAACTGAATGACAGAATGCATGAATGAATAATTGCTAAATAGATCACATCTTGATTCTTAATGGTGGTGAAACACTTGGAAACATAATAAGAATTTTCTGAGCCTGATGCAGGGTTCGATCCCAGGACCGTGGAATCACGACCTGAGTGAAGGCAGACACTTAACCAACTGAGCCACCCAGGCGTCCCTCCCTCAAGCTTTTATTCAGAATAGACCCAATGTTAAATGAAATTCACAAGTGATTCTAATTTGGGCTTTTCAAGTCACTGGAATATGTAGCTGTGTACACAAGAGAAGGAACCCATTCTCCCAGTAGCATCCTTACTTTAGCCTTCTTTTTCAGTACTTAACAAGCTTCTCATGTTTTCCTAGATTTCATAATGCAATCCAGAATAACGATTTCCTCAGGATTTCTTACCCCTCCGGACCCCCGATCACAATGCTGTCCTTTTTGACCTTTGCAAAGAGCAGTAGGCCAAGTAAAATTTTCTTCCGTAGCTGAACTGCAAATTATTTTCCCTAGTGAGCTTGCGATGAATGACTCAGAGTAGTGTTCCACAACAGACATTTCCAAGCTGCATTATCATTATAAAGTCAAATACTTTTCTTCTGTATGGGACTTCTGATAGGAGCAAAGACATGAGTTCCAAGTCATCTGTTCTTATTACAGTGTTTTATTTGTGCACCTGCAGGAATGTGACCAATTATGAGGTAAAAAGATCAGAGATTATTTTATCATTTAACCATTCTGAAAAACTTTTGGAGTACTCGCTTTATGCCAGGCACTATTTCAGTTGCTGGAAATATAGCAGAGAACAAAACAGACAAAATCCCTGCCTTCAGAGAACTTACATTCTAAGTAAAGAGACCTACTAAACAAATGTACACATGTATCATAAATATGATGTCAGGTGGTGGTCATTGGAATGAAGAAAAATAAAGCAGGTTAAGGTGAATGTGATCAGGGCTGACATTTAGACAGAGAAAGATGTGAAGGGAAGAATGTTCCAGGCAGGGGACAATAAGTGCAAAAGTCCTGCTGCCAAATGAGTCAGAAGGTGGGTGGTCAGATGATGGAAGGTCTTGTAGGCCATGATAAGGAGTTTCAATTTTATTTTGGGTAGAAAGGGGAGCCAACAGAACATGAAGAGCAAAAGATCAACATGATGTGATTTATGTTTTGAGATCACTCTTCTGCTGTATGGAGAAGAGTCTGTAGAGGGGTCAGAGGGGCAGTAGGCCAACAATCGGGATTTTGCAGTTATCTGGGTGGTTTGTATTGCAATGTATTGGCAGTGGGGATGTTGGGAAGTGGTCAAAGAACTGTATTGCATAAAATTTGGGGTTCTAATTAAGCATGGTAGGGACCTAGGTTTCATTCATACAACTGTGCTGAGGACATTATAGGAGGAAATGGGCTCTGGTGCAAGTAGAGAATTCAGTTTAAGAGCAGGGAAGAGTGGTAAGGACAAATTTTGGATTGGTTGCATGGAGATCATAGGGAATATCTTTCTCGAAGATACTGTAGAAAAGGGAAGTATGAGGATGTAAAGGAAGAAGATATTTCAAGAAAAGTGACCATGCGTTCTTCAGGGTTGAATCAAATCCCAGCCACAATATGACATTTTCTGTTAAGACACTTTCTCCTCCCCTGGGCTCCTTCTTTTCATCTCTTTTTCTTCTTATTACTTAAACATGAGATTAGATTTCTTAAAGTGCATTATCAGAACTTTGTCAAGGGCAAGAGGGAGGATAGGTTCACATATACGTCTAAGAAAGTTAGAAAGATAGGAAAAAATTCTAATTGACCTATTGAAGAATTACATAAGCTTCTGAAATAGAAAAGATTTTAGAGAAAGCTGAACCTTTAAGGACAAATACCTGTAGAAAGGTTCATAAAAGTAAGGTCAGAATTACTAAAGCAGGAAATGAGATGCAACTTCTAAAGCTGAAATAGAACTTTTTTTTTTCTTTTACCCTATCAGGAGCAAGAGTAAAGCAGAGTGTTGTCCTTTAATTAGATAGGAAAGAAAGAGACTCAGTGATGACATCAAAAGGCCACAGGGCATTTGATATCTTTTTTAAAAAACCTTTCTGCATGATCAAGAGCGAATGGGGCTCTGGGAATAGGTAATGCATACTTTAGGAGAATGAAAATGTTTGAAAAAGAAGACTGGGAGGAAGATAATTTAAGTAAGTGAGATCTGTATATCAATGCGCAGGCGTGGGTGATTTGCATCCAAGGGTATAAAACAGTTGGCTGTAGTGTTGTGGACTCTAAATGAATATGTGTCAGCAATTTGTAATACTATTATTTAAGAGGGGAACATGATTGATAGATGAATTAAGAGGAGTATGACATGAAAAGGGCAAGGATACACTTGGCGTTGACCAACCATTATTCAGAATATAATTACCAATTTTGGTCACTGTACATTAAAAGAGATGAGTAGATTCAAGGAAAGAAACACAAAATGATAAATGGAGTAAGAAATGTGGGAAAGGCCAATGGTGGGAGTAAAAGGTTGAATTTTCCACTCCTGCATCGTCTTGGTTAAGAATACGGACTTGCAGAGCACACTGACTGGGGAAACCCAGGCTTTGCCTCTTACGTGATCTGTATCTCAGTAGCTGTATCTCTGCTTAAAGGAAGTGGGTTGTTTGTTTAGAAAGGAGGCAGCTAGTGTGGAAGAAGGATTATTTTGAAAACCATTCTGGCTAATTGTTCTTCATATTTTCCAGAGGGGAGCATGAAGGGGTTGGTATGTTTTGCTATTAAGAGAGTTAGACCAACATAGAACTAAAATAACAGCAATTAAAGACCAAAAGGGAGGGCTTGTTTTCCAGGGTCTTTAAGTATGTACTGTTTTCCTGTGTTGTCATAGAACCTTCTGTGCCTTGATTCTGTGAAGGAGTGATGTTCTGACAACACTAAATGATAAACAGTGCCCATTTCAAAGAGAATTCTGGTTATGATGCCAAAATTACTTAATTGGCAAGACTGGTGTCTTATTTCTCCTAATTACTCTTTAATTGTCTCCTTTTTCTATGGACACATGCCAGAACATCTCTTCCCCAGATGCCCAGGCCATTTATGTTGCTTCTCTGGGGCAGTTCAGTGCCTCCTAGTCCACTCTGATATTTTCCCTTGGACTGCTTTCTCTGTAAAAGCTCAAGTCTTGGGATTCCCCTCACCCCCCGACACACCACCCTCCTCCCCCACTTGTCAAAATGTACCTTTCCTTTGTCCCATTACCTAGGATCTTTTCCTTGGCTTACCAAATTGACAGTTTATTAATTCTGATAAACTCTTTCTAAAGGAGTTAAGTGTAGTTCCTCACTGTCTCTTAGTGAGTGGCATGGTGGAGAACATTTTAGGGGGCACATGAACGTGGCATTACATCACATAGATGTAATGGTATGGTGGAGAACATTTTAGGGGGCACATGAACGTGGCATTACATCACATAGAGTCACATAATCATATAACTGGAAATTATTCCCTTTTCAATTTCTTTTCAAATCTGATTCAGTGGAGGAGAAAGTTTCATTTTGGTGCTAGTGTGTTTTTAATCCTTTAACAGCTGTCAATCTCCCTTTTTAACAAAGTAACAAAGTTATGTGTGGGCTCAAAGCCTTGGGAGCCAGAATTCTTTCCTAGACTTTTTGTATAGAAGTATAATATACACACTAAAAGGGGGCATAAATAAAAATGTACCCTTGATTAATTATATTAGCTAGAATTAATTTTAAAAAATATTCTCATTGCGTTTATTTTTGCAGTTCCCTTTTATATATGCCAATGGTGCTGATTTTAAATGCAGTGGAAAAAAAGTTTTCTAAATTTATTAAGTAAAAAAAGTGAATTGACTTAAAGAAAAAACATATTACTCTATTCCATGTATTCTAAAGATTCACATCTTCTCCCAATATTTTCATGACTCTAAATTCATGGTGCATCATGCAATTGGTGCCATTTATCAAGCCCATGGCCTGGTGGTATGGCCTTTGACTATAGTCAAATCAAGAAAGATCAATCTCAGGGCATTTTAGATTCAGTGAAATATGGCAAGTAAACTGTAATACTGCAGGTAGTACTCTGATACAAAAACGTGGTGTACAAATACCTGAAGTTTGGGAAACAGTAGTTTAGTGATGTATTCTTTCCATCTGATGCCTTTGTATTTTAAGAAGAGCTCCCAAGAGATGCAAAGATTTAGCCCCAAAGAGTGATAGCAGTAGTAGAAATTTCAGCCTTGTGGCTGGGTTGTGGTGGATGTCAGGGAATCCTGGGGAGTAGATGAGCTTTATTTTATACCCCCTCAGTGTTCTGTGCTAATCAGTCCTGTGTCTGCCCCTGAGCCTTGCCTGGCTCTCTGTGATACAATGTTATCCTTGCTCAGAAATCTCTAGGTACTACATCAGGCACTACATCAGGCTGCAGACTTACGAATTATAAAGAAACCAGCTTTCAGATGCAGAATCTTGTTACACTAGAAACAGGTACCCCTTACCATCAGGTATCTGCCCTTAGACTTGCCCCCAACACCGTGATGACCCAACATGATGCCTTCTGCCTATAAGCCTTTACATACATAATTGTTAAAAGAATGAATAAAGGTAGCTTAGCCTTGGCCTCCCACGTGCATACTCTGGGTATGGCAAGTATTGTGTGGCCTAAGCAGCTAGGGGCCAGCAGCAGCCCACAGTTGGCTCCCCCAGTCTTCTCTGAGGCAGTGACTGAGCATTTGTATGGCACACCATTTGCATACTGTAACGAGATGGGCTATAATTGGCCTTCATTGATTTTGTTTTCATTGAGCTAAAATAGAGTCAGAGCTTCTTAGGCTAGAAGAACTGATTGATTTGTGGTAGAATTCAGGACTATTCAGTTGAAGAAATAATTAATTATGTTCTTATTTAGTAATCATCAGGGTTCAGCCTGTTTTTTAGCAGGAGATTGTGCTTAGCAGGAGATTGTGCTCAGCAGAATTGGACTTTGCTAAGGCAGGGATGCTCTTTAGCTGGGCAAATGGATATTACATATAATAATAATTATTATTATTATCATTATTTTTAAAGAAAGCTTTGTGCAGATCAGGGACAATAGTGTATATACATATATGTAGGGAACAAGAGACATGCATCATATCTTCCTGTTCCTCATTTTCTTCCTTACAAGAGCGTATTAACTATTTGTCTCTCTTTCTGTCTATCCATGCATTTATCTATCCTTTTATCTGTCTGCACATCCTTGAATCCATCCATCATCTACATCGTCTACATCTTTTGATGTTTTGTAGATTCTCCATGAGTCAATTCAGTCTGAGTGAAGGATGCTTCCACTTTTATCTTCCACTTCTCAGGCTTGGCAGTTGGTCCAGATTGGCACCCCAACCCTAAAGTAACAGACAATAATTTCAGCCTGATTTGATTACCCTGAAGTTTGGGAACTCAAGCAAGGAGAGGTGTCTGACAGCCATTCTGTGTAGATAGGGTAGCTTAGAATTTGGAACTGATTATGATTTAAAATCTTTCTAAGTGGTTTAGTCCCATGTCAGGCTCTCCCCTTCAAAAATTTCTTTTGAAAATATTGTGTACGATTTTTGGGTATTAGCCCTTATTAAAATGAGTTCTAGTCTGTAAAATGAGACCTTAAGTCCTTTGAAGAGCAAGGTATAGTTATAAATAAATAACTACATCTTGCATTCAACAGACATTTATTGAGAAGCTCAATATGTAAGATATTATGATAAGTATTGTGAGAAATACAGGGTAAATAAAACACTATAGCTGCTCTGAATCATCTTACTAATATAGAAATACTTGTCAGAAATTCTTTTGTAAGTTCCAGTTATTTGAAACTATGTAGGTAACATTATATATGGTCCACAGCTTGGCTCCAAAATGTATTAAAATATTAGGCTGAGCCATATAAAATCACCAATATTTCATCATTTTTACCCTATAAAAACAGCAAATTCATATGGTTTAACATATACACGTAAAGCCACATACCTCACTTAAATATAAAACCAAGAGTAACTGATTACTATGAGTTGTAATGATTATGTGGGGAAAAATATGTCCAGACACCTATCTCCTTCTGTTGAAGGCCTAGAAATGAAACAAGGGACCCCTTCATGAATGGTCCCACAAATATTTTTGGGGGGGGATAGTTGAAATAAGGGTATGCCTTGTTGTTTGCCTTGGGCAAGAATCCTAACAAGGTTGATGAAATCGTGGGAACATGGAAGGGTAGAGGGAGGAGGCAAGGAAACTGGTTCGGTGAGGGAGGGTGGGGTCTCCTGCCGGTGCAGCGGGTGATGAAGCCCAGTGATTGGGTTGTCCTTACTACTATCTCTTATACCAGAACCATGTTGTGTTTGCTATGATTCACATGGCAAAATTGATGCTCATTCCTTTTCTCTTAAGTTCCACAAAGCTAGTGACAAGATCTGTGGAAAAATCAAATCTTATAACACTAGCCCACAGTAATGCACATACAGATATAATGTGATTGGCTGCTCTCTTCTAGCCAGCTCTGTTTGAGAATGCGAGTGGGCTAAAAACCTCAATTCTCTCTTGGGGCAAGTGGGAATGAGGGAAGGGGATGACCAGGTAGAGAAATCCAGGCCATCCTATCTTGACCTAGTAGGAGGGTCCCTGAATCTTTAGTATTCTTCCCAACCCAGTCTCTGGCTGGAGCTGACAAAGATGCTACAAACTAATTGGGAAATTTCTGGCATTGCTGTCACTGTCTTGGAATTATCATTGATATTAAAGCTGAAGAAACAATTGCCACTGTTGACACCAAGCCTGAGCTGGGACAGAGTGAATTTTAGTTGTACAGCTGGAACCTCAGAACTTCCCAGCTGGCTAGCTGGGTGGGCTTGCTCTAGTCATTACATTAATCTCATAATACCGGCCTGAATTTTCTGTGATTAAAAATTTTGGACCCATTTTTCACATTATGGGGCATCTTGCTGAACCTCCCTAATGTGCTTATCTGCAGAAAGAGTGGAAATGGTGGAAGGAAACAGTAGCATGGCCTCCACCACTTCCACACTCCAGATACTGCACATGTTCATTGGATGGGTCAAACCAAAATCGCATCTAGAACTCCAGTTGTTTATCAACTGTGCTTTTGTAGCTTTTCAGGCTTTTCAGTACAGGAAGACATACCAGGGGGAGGGTGGAATGGATATTGAGTGCCTTACCATCATATCTGTGACAGAACTATTTCAATTTTATAAAGATTTTTAATCCCAGCAACAAAGAGAAATAGGTGGAAGGTACCAACCTCTTACCCATGACTCTGATCCTTATCAGTCCTTTCATTGTTCATTTCCAGTAAGAAAAGGCAGCAAATATAGGAGCTGATGATGAGTTTTCAGATCCATGAAACAACTGAAGATTCGTTTATACCTCAGCGAAAAATCCAGACTCAGCGAGTCTCCTAAGCACTTTGTCCCTCCACGCAGGACAAGGTGGTGACTCTGGGAAGTGGTATGGGAAAGGGTTAGGGACTGGGCATGCAGCCTATGACTCCAGCGCTGGGAAGAGGTAGGGAGAAGTCTTGGTTTAGGTTTTTCCTTTCTCTCTTCTTCCTCTGACCACAACAGTCTGTAGTTGGCCCTGCCATGATGTGAGGAGTATGATTCAGGCTGGGATAAGCCCGAGCTTGTTTCCTATTTGTTATGTAGCACTGGAAAGCTTGCATATCTCAAGAGGATAAAAATTATAAACAGAATAACTACATGGTGAGGATGACACTTTAGCTATGATGGTTTGGCTGTGCTGGTTTCTCTGCTTTTTTCCGCCATGATTTTCTGTTCATTGCACAGGTTTTTTTTTTTAAAGATTTTTATTTATTTATTTGAGACAGAATGAGAGAGAGAGAGAGCACATGAGAGGGGGGAGGGTCAGAGGGAGAAGCAGACTCCCTGCCGAGCAGGGAGCCTGATGCGGGACTCGATCCAGGCACTCCAGAATCATGGCCTGAGCCGAAGGCAGTTGCTTAACCAACTGAGCCACCCAAGTGCCCCTTTTGCACAGTTTTGCATCACCTGGCAGACAAAAATTTTAGTCTTCTTCAGTTTGTGACTGTAGTAACTGATTATTTTAGGAGAATGGAAAAAAAAAAAAAACTCCTTTATTTTCCCATAGCAATATCTATGCCGCCTCATGTCTGCCTTTCACTAGCTACCTTGGATTATGGTGAAGAACCCAGAATATAATTATAAGCCATTGGTCACTCCTGAGTCCTTTCTTCAACTTGGAATCATACTGATTTGGAATCTTAACTGATTCTTAGGTCAAAGTTATGCTGTAGACCCTTTAGATGAAATATAGCCTGTTCACAGAATTGATAAATTTATAAAAATTGGGAGAATGCAGACGGTGGACGGATGTAGGTTTTGTTCTGTTATGAAAGTTCACATCTTCTATGAAGGTTCTCCCACGCTCTTCTCCCAGATAGATTGCCCTCCCTCTTCTGCATCCTTATCCCCACTGAGCCTAGTATATTTTTCTTTTGGGCATCAGTTGGACACATTATTGATCTTATTGTCTTAAAAGTCTGTCTCCTTCTATCCTTTAGCTTAGAGGTTTTATCTTATTAATCTTTGTTAGATAGGGAATGTATAAAAAAATTCCTCGCATATAGTAGGTGCTCAGGAATGACTTTTTAAAATGATTGAATACATGATAGCCTTGTTAGGAAGATATTAAACATGATACATTTATTATTTTTGTAAAAATGCTTATCATTAAATTCCAGAAAAATAAGAATATGCAAAATAAAAGCAATAGATAATACGAATTCCATCATCCAGAAATAATTGTTGTTAAAATTGGTGATGTCTACATTTCTAGATGTCAGGAAAAAAGAATTATTGGCTTACATAATAACAATGTCAAAATTAGGTAGGAGTAAATAAAATTGTAGGCTTACTACAGACTCTAAAATACTTAGGGGCGCCTGGGTGGCTTTCGGTTAAGCATCTGCCTTCGGCTCAGGCCTTGATCCCAGGGTTCTGGGATTGAGTCCTGCATCAGGCTCCCTGCTCAGTGGGGAGTCTGCTTCTCCCTCTGTCCCTCCTCCCTTCCCCCTGCTCATGCTCTCTCTCTCTTTCAAATAAATAAAATCTTAAAAAAAATACTTAGAATATTTAGGCATAATACTATATAAAACTCTCATAATTTCTGTAATATGAACTTTTAATTAAAAAATTAGTGAATGGGGCGCCTGGGTGGCTCAGTTGGTTAAGCGACTGCCTTCGGCTCAGGTCATGATCCTGGAGTCCCGGGATCGAGTCCCACATCGGGCTTCCTGCTCAGCAGGGAGTCTGCTTCTCCCTCTGACCCTCTTCCCTCTCGTGCTTTCTATCTCTCATTCTCTCTCTCTCTCAAATAAATAAATAAAATCTTTAAAAAAAAAAAATTAGTGAATGGACCAAAAATAAGGATAATACCTTTTTCTTAGATGTTGGAATTGTCATATATTTATAGTAATTCTGCACTGTCTTTGAGCTCATCTAGATGCTAAATTTCTTAATATTGAAGAATTTAAAAGATAAAAAAAATCATTTTGCCCTTTAAAAATCTTGATCATTTTTGTTTAAGAAGCAATACCAGTAGAGGGTTATAAAGGATGGTAATTTTGTCTCATTCATTCAACTCAACTCATCCTAGACATTGTTGTAGGTGATACACTTGCAAATAAATTTTAGACTATTTAAATTTTTTTCTCTCATTCTAAGATCTATAGGAAGCCCACATGATTTTACTTTGGAGTATTTTATTGAGAAGAGAAATTATAAAGCTAATAATGCTAACCACCTCTTATCACTGAGGTGACAAGATACCCAGATTGACAGGAACAAAACCAGGTTACATCATGTTACCACCACAGGCTGACTCTCACTTGTTATGTTTGACATAGAGATTTATGCCTTACAGTTTTGGCCAAGTTTGGCCCAAGATCTCATTGAAGGTCATTACATTCTAATTTAGTAATTTTCCCTGCCATATTGATAACTATTTCTTGGAACCTTAGAATGCCATCTACCCCCCAAGATGAGATGTCAGGGAAAGAGTCTGGTCAGGAATCAGAAGATCTGGCCCCACAGGAGCAGATTCCAGTAACGTATCTTAATATCACATACCAGGTAAGGGATTCAGCACTTCTACATTTATTATGTTTAAAAGTCCTTACAGTAACCCAGCAATGTAGGTTTCATCTTACCATTTTACTGATGGAGTTGGTGCTAAGTGTGTAGTTTCTGAGTTTGAATCCTAGTTCTATCACTTATTAACTTTGTGACTGTGAGGAAGTTTCCAATCTCTCCCTTTCTTAGTTCCTTAGTTAGACAACAGTATGACCTATCTTCCAGGGTTTAGGGGAAGACTAGACAAATTAAGTGTGTGAAAATGCCTTGAGTAGTGTCTGACACAGGGTAAGCACTCAGTAAATATGAGCTATTTTTATCCATGATCTGCTATTTTCGGGTGATACTTGCTAGCTCTGTGGCCTTGGGCAAATTATTAGCATTTCTGGACTTATAGAATCATATTTAAAAAGCCTCATAGCATTGTTGGAAGGCTGAAAGAGGTTAATCAGTGTGAAATTGGACAGTGATGCATTATATAAGTAGATAGGATTAATTTTAAATTGTTCATTACATGGTATATCATCGTTATTAATCCCAGCTTTCTTGAAAGTTTTCTTGAAAATTTTATTCCGGCTTACTAGCAAAGGAGACAAGCCCTCAAGGACTCCCTCAATTGTTTCTGTTTTAGATCTTCCAAATTTCTTTTTGCTAAGGTCTCCAAAAAAGTACAATTCCAGTCTTTTTTTTTTTTTTTTTGGCTTTTTTTTTTTAAATTAACATATGATGTATTATTTGTTTCAGAGGTACAGGTCTGTGATTCATCAGTCTTACACAATTCACAGCGCTGACCATAGCACATACTCTCTCCAGTGTCCATCACCCAGCCACCCACCTCCACTCCAGCAACCCTGTTTGTTTCCTGAGATTAAGAGTCTCTTATGGTTTCTCTCCCTCTCTGGTTTCATCTTGTTTCATTTTTCCCTCCCTTCCCCTATGATCCTCTGTCTTGTTTCTCAAATTCCTCATATCAGTGAGATCATATGATGATTGTCTTTCTCTGATTGACTTATTTCGCTTAGCATAATACCCTCTAGTTCCATCCATATCATTGCAAATGGCAAGATTTCATTTTTTTGATTGCTGCATAATATTCCATTGCATATATGGACCACATCTTCTTTGTCCATTCATCTGTTGATGGACATCTCGGCTCTTTCCACAGTTTGGCCATTGCGGACATTGCTGCTGTGAACACTGGGGTGCATATGGCCCTTCTTTTCACTACATCTGTGTCTTTGGGGTAAATACCAAGGTAAATAAAGTAGTATTTGGGGTAAATACCAAAGTAGTGCAGTTGCTGGGTCGTAGGGTAGCTCTATTTTCAACTTTTTGAGGAACCTCCATACTGTTTTCCAGAGTGGCTGCACCAGCTTGCGTTCCCACCAACAGTGTAGGAGGGCTCCCCTTTCTCCGCATCCCCGCCAACATCTGTCGTTTCCTGACTTGTTAATTTTAACCATTCTCTTCGGTCTTATTTTTGACCTTTCATACATGTTATAGATTTTGGTCAAGGAGTAGGAAAGGCTTTATGAGTAGATAAGATAAGCAATAACTATTTTCTGTAACAGACTCAAGTTCAGTAGTTCCTTGGGCTGTATTATAATAACAATCCACATCTGACTATGAGCATACTTTTAAAATAGCTTCCATTTCTTTCACAACAATCTTTTAAGGCATGTGGGACATAGGTTGTCATCCTTATTTTACAGATAAGAAAAATGGGGCTCTTAAAGTTTAGGAAACTGCCTAAGGTTTCATCTGGGAAATTAATGTCAGAATTGTTTTCTTATCTTATAATCCATAACACCATGTGTATCACTGTTTAGGATAAGAATGTCAGTTTCTGGGCCCAATGTATTGCTCTGATTTTCTTGTCATTGTAGAATGCAGTTAGCAGCTGTACATAGCTGAGCCCAGGCTAGAACTCTACGCATGCTGCAGGCCTACAGGATTTTATTTTGCTGTGTTTGGAGCAGCCACTACCATGCTCCAAGATGGTTCTTCAAGGGTCAGTTAATATATGTTGGCCTTTGATATCTCATGAGATATAATATTCTGAGAGCATTTTTGGCTTTCCTACCTAGAAAAGGGTACTTGAAAGTAAAAACCTCAGTTCTGGGATTTCCCCTAGAATTCCAATACACCAGTTCTGCAGGATATACAAGTGCTCGTGGAACCGCCCCCCCCCCCCCCAGCCCCCAACAAAGGAATGCTGGAATTATAGCCTTCAGCCAAATGGTGGGTTGTTAGATGAACTTGGAGAGTCTTCCCAGTGCCCCTGTCCCCTTACTGTAGTGATGGTGCCATCAGGGAAAAGCATTCTTCTCCCAGACGGAGCCTTCCTGCTTTGTAATATAACTAATTGATAACCAAGGGCTATTTCTTTTTTTTTTTTTTTAAGATTTTATTTATTTGAGAGAAGAGAGAGAGAGAGCACAGGTGGGGGGAGGAGCAGAGGAAAAGGGAGAAGCTGACTCCCTGCTGAGCAGGGAGTCCCAAGCAGGGCTCCATCCCAGGACCCCGAGATCACGACTTGAGCCGAAGGCAGATGCTTAACTGATGGTGTCCCAAGGGCTATTTCTATCCTGGGTTTTTACTGGTGATAAACGGATAGTATCTTAAGTTCTTTAAGTCTGATTTCCCAAAGTGTACCTTTGAATGCTCTGTGGAAGCTTCCCTTGGGGTCATAGCTAAAATAATACTTGGAATACTGCAGTGGAGTTCTAATGCTAACCACCCAGAGTTAGTGCATGCAGACTCTAGAGGTTAAGGGCACAGTATCCAACAACACTGTACTTACTTCAGGTGGCAGCCACAAGTTTGGGGGACCCTAGGCCACATGCATTTTTGACCAGCTGGCTATAGTTTGGGGATTTCCATGACCCCTTCATGTTTGATAATTCACTATTTCACTATTATTATAAAGGATATACATAGGGTTGGGCCTGGGAGGGTTCCGAAGACAGAACTTTCATGTCCTTGACACACAGAATCAGGACACATCACTCTCTTAGCATATTAGTGTGTTCACTAACCAGGAAGTTCATCTAAGCTTTAGGGATCAGATTTTTTTTATTGGAGTGTCACTGACTGAATTATGGGCCATGTGGTTGAACTTAATCTCCAACCCTCCTTTCCTCTGTGGAGGATGGGCTGATTATCACTTAGCTCAAAGCCCCAACCCTCTAGTCACATGCTTGCTCTTTCTGGCCTGGCCAGCCCATATCCTGAATCATTTCCGTAGCATAAGTGCAGGTGTGGTCCAAGGACCCACCATGAATAACAAAGACACTCATATCACTCAGGAAATTCCAAGGGTTTAAGAGCTCTCACCCAGAAACCTGGGACCAAGACAAATTCTTTATTATAATGATACTTCTTAACAGGTCAAGAATTAGTAAATGTTGGATAAATGAAAGCATGGAGGAGTGAGTGAGGAAATGAATGAATTTGATGGAATTTTTGAGGGATTTGAACCAGGCCATCTAAGGTCTTTCCTAGGGTAATGAACTTGGGAACCTCTGAAAGTACTCCATTTCTTAAAGTGTTCTGAATTTACCAGTTGAATTCCACATACCTATGGGGGACATACATTTTGGATTCAGGGTTTTAGTTGGCCCTTAAACTGGGTATGGTAGTGATGCAAGCTGACTGGGTCTGAGGACCCAGAGGGGGGTTCTACAAGACTAGCCAAGAGGGTCCTTGGCTTTGCACAGGATAGAAAGCAAGCTGAGAGGAAGTGAGAGCAGAGTTTATTGAAGACATGGGGAGAGTGCAGATACAGAGAGAGCATCTGGGAGACTCAGGAAGGAAAAAAGAGTGAGTGTTGTCTTTGTTTGGGGCCTGGGGTTTTTATTTAGGATGGTGGTCTGGGGTACATGTCCTCTTAGGCATTCAGAAACTGCTCCAAACAGGGCAAGTGCTCGGTTGTCCTCCATAAGTCACTTATGCCCTGGAGCCAGGGGTATTGGTGAGTCAGTGGGCTTGGAAAATGTTCATGACAACTCTGTCAGGTCACTCCTTAGATGTTATCTGTTGTGCTAGACGACTCCAAGAAATCATCAACTCCTTGACCTTTACAAGGAGGACATACACTATCTTTCTATTAGGCTTGAGTAAGGTAGGGGTGTAGGTCTTAGCAAGAATAGAAGCAGGAAAAGGAACAAAAAAAAATTTTTTTTTCATGGGGTCTCTTTAGTTTCCTTGTCTCAATGGTGGTGATGGTATTCCCCCAGAGGGTGGCATACCTTGCATGTGCCACACCACACACAATTATTAATTGATTTAACAAGTATTTTATGAATTCCTGTCATATTCTAGGCACTGTTCTAGGTGCTGGGGTTGCTGTAGAGAGCAAAATAGACAAAAATCCCTGCCTTTTTGGAGCTTTCATTCTAGTGATGAGAGACAAAAAGCACATAAAGTAATGCTAATCAGCTGGTGAGAAATGCTTTGGAAAAAAGTAAATTGAATGCTCAGAACCTGTCTCTGCTCCTCGGCAGGCTGGGCAGGTGAGGGCTGGATGGGCATCCAACTATGGGGCAAAGTTTGTAATTTGTTGTTGCTGCTGCACGCCCTCTGGGTTAGAAAAAATCTGTCCCTGAATGTTTAGCGAGTCTGCTTGGCCTTTTGATTCTGCAGTGATTAAATGCCAGGCTATTGGGAATTAGTTTTATTCTAATTCAAGGTTAAATGTAGAAAAGACCTCCCTCTTCTCCATGTATCGAAATTCAACCATGGATCTTTTAAGGGTGTCAGCCCCTCTTTGAAGCCTCCTCTGACCTCCCCACCACCCAATTGCATTTAATCCCTCTTTTTTCTTCTCTCATGGCGTTTAATTTATAGCTCTGTTGTATCACATTTCATTCTGTCTTATATGGAATTACATGCTTATAGGCTCTGTTTTTCCAATAAAATTTGTAATTTTTCTGAAGGAAAAGGTTCTCTTTTCCCTTTATTCTTCACTGTGCTCATCTCTTTCCTCCATCTCAAGGAACTTTAGAATGCTTGGTACACAGGAGCTGTTCAATTAACTATTGATTGAAAGGAAGAAACCTTAAAGCATGCTTATCAGTGCTGATCTCTGATTTGCAAATATGTGAGTTTCTTATCTAACTTCCATTGACTTCCTGAATGAATAGAGTTTTCACTAGTTTCCTTAGCACACTAGTTGTCACTGTTTCTCAGGAAAGCTGTTACTATTATGGCTGTCTAGTTACATGCAAAGTAGTGGGACTATAACAGTAAACAAGATAGGCCAAGTCCCGCTTTCAGAACTTCACAAGAGAATTAAACAGATCGCTATAACTTACACAGTTAATTAATGAATTATAATTTTTATAATTCTTACACATGAAAATAGTTAATGCTTACATTTTAGTGTATATTTATCAAATCTGTTTACAAAAAGAATATATTCACAAAATTAAAAAATAAGATAATACTACAATACTGTCTTCTCATTTACCTTTTTTTAACCTAATATATTTTGTGAACATTTCCTTAAGGCTTTTAACATTATTTTACAATGTCATTTCAAATAGCCCCTAATTTTTTTTAAAAAAGATTTTATTTATTTATTTAAAGATGAGAGAGAGAGAAAGGGATAGAGAAATCACGAGGTGGGGGGCAGAGGGAGAGGGAGAAGCAAACTCCCCGCTGAGCAGGGAGCCCACCTGAGGGGGGAGGGGAGGGGGGATTAGATCCCAGGACCCTGAGATCATCACCTGAGCGGGAGGCCGAAGCTTAACTGACTGAGCCACCCCGGCGCCCCACCCCCAATTTTTTTTAACAGTGTTTCAAGCTTTCAAGCTGTGATACGTTGATTATTTACCTAGAAGAAATTACTGGAATTGGAATTTTTCTATCAAAGCATCAGCCAAAATCTAAAGTTTTGATGAGTGTGACAGTGTTGCTTCCTCGCTCTGCTTGACACCTGCCAGTTTATACTTTTAGTAGCAGTGTACGGGAGGACTGGTATCAGCACTTTTTTTCATTTAAAAAGGAATTAACCTTGTCTGTGTGTTTTGTTTGTGAGTGTGTGATCATTTCTTGTGCATTGATTGCTGAGATTGGCTCCAAGGCAGATAATGAATGAAATTTGTAATCAGTGTTAGGGCAGAGAAGCATTTTACCAAGGTGGATGTCAGGACTATTGGGTGGTTTCAGCCCTTAAACCAGAAAGTGTGGGAATGACTAATAGGTCCTATTCTTTATATTTATGTTAATTGGTTCTTTAGTTCGGCCATCATCTTGCCCTCACGTGGAAAAAGAGCAGTTAAGAAATATCCTGGGCTAGAATGTCAGGAGCACAAGGAGGAAGCTAGGGCAAATGGTGCCAGTGTCAGTAACGAGACTGCAAGAGAGAAGCCGACCTCATCATACCCATGAGAAGGACTATAAAGAGCAGCTAGTCAGTCAAGAAAAGCACCCCCCCGCCCCCCTGCTGGGGCAGGAACTCAAAGTGCTCTGGGCCGAGGCAGCGCGGCAACACTCCGTGTGAGACGTGGAGCACCATCTTTTGTGAGAGGATGAGAGAGATGCAGTAGAGAGGTTTTGGGCCCCTTCAGGTAGTATCGTTGTGGCCCTTGGCTTTCAAGTGCTCTGAGATTGTTTCTTCATATTACTATTATGGCCTGGGCTCTAAAGAATTCTACTTTTCTTTCCAGCGTGTGCCACATTATTTTTCAGATAGAATAGAAAGTCTCAGGTAGGGAAAGACTTGTGAATTTTCTGTGACATGGAGGTGAATGCAAGCTCACATGGGCTTCTGTGGCTGTCTTGATTCTATTGCCACTGAATTCTGTGAGCTCAGGCAAGTCCCTCGACCTCTGTGGCTTCAGTCTCCTCATTTTAAAAAGCACAGGATTCGAGTAAAATGGCTTTAATGTTTCTTCTGGCTTTAAGTGTTCTCTGGTGCTTTGTCCCCTAAACCAAAGCTTGTGCAGATGTAGGGGCTCCTCTTCTTCCCCCTGCTCAAATGTGTGGGAAGATATGTGACTGCAATAGTTTTTAGACTATCACCTCTCCTATGAGATTTTCTTTGGAGTTATATTAGAAAGAGAGGATTTGGGGATTTGTAGCATCATTTGCCACCCACAAATAACAATTTCTTTTTTATATTTCTGTCTTAGTCTTTGTAGTTACCATATAGGTCCAACTTCCGGTTCGTAACAACGGAAGAGGAATCCTTTCCATCCCTCCTTCCTTTTTTCCCCCTACTCTGCAATTAATTTTCCTAACTTCCTATCTCACCTCATAAAACGATGAACACTTTCCAATTTACTGAAACAGTTGTTCTGTAGAAGACCAACACACTCCAGTGACTCTCAGTATTGTTACATCTTCATCAACCCTGAAAGAAGAGTGTGCCTGTGTGTGTGTGTGCATGTGTGCGTGTGTGTGCATCCGTGCAGAGTTGAGAAACATGAGTTAGGCAGAGGAATGATTAGGTGGTTGGGCTTCAAAGGGAACATTTATAGATTCTATCTGGAGCACATTTTATTAAAATTGCAACAAACTTTGTAAAATCAGATGTATGGTTCATTAAGGGAACATTACCTTACAATTATGATTAATTAGATTAAACTTATGAAAGTGTGTTATTTGTTCAAATCAAAAGGGTGGGGGAAGATGATGGATGATGAAAGAGTGTGATAAATGAAGAAAGCAGCTGAACTAAATTGAATGTGTATTCATCCGTTTTCACTTCATAACTAATGATAAATTGAGCATGTCACATTTAACAATACATGTCTGGGCTTAAGCACACTGTTTCAGCTCCTGTTCGCTAATGCCTTGTGATAGGTAGTTGAGACCAAAGAATTGAAATTTTAACTCCTGGACTTTTGTCTGCTTACATCTTTCCTTGGAAAACACAATGGGTACTTAGTAACTGGATGAAAAGAATTTATGGAACTTATTTTTTACATAATAAAAAATTGTACTTCCTCAGGTCATGTAGTTATGGTATTTAAAACTAAGAGATTTTATCTACTTTTCCAAAAATGGGTGTTTCCCCCCACTTGCAGGCCTGATCAGGTGGCAGAGGTAGAAAGCAACGTGCATTGTAGAAATATCGTTCTCCTCGTGCCCTCCCTCAAATGTAAGCCATGTTTACCTTGGCAATCAATTGGAAAAAACACCCTGAAAACAGCTCACTAGATGATCTGGGAAATTTGAAAGTGAGAGGTAAATATTAAACAGTTTGCATCAGTTTCCTGAAATTTCAAGTTTTCCAATATTTTAAATCACACTGTAGTCTCTCAAATACCATCTGAGATTTACGAAGCTGGTCTTGGGGTCAGAAAGTATGTGGAAAATATTTCCAGTCAGACTGAAATTAGACACATTTGTCACACAGAGTCGGGAATGGTTTTCCAAAAAGAATGTGCTTTTGCTAAAAAAGTTAAAGAGGTTTGTAATACAGGGTCTGACACACAAGCAGTATTTAATTCTCACTGAAATCGGATTGAGACAATATGAAGTGAGTGATGGTTTCTGAAAAGGTCACACAACTTTTTGTTTCGTTTTCTAAAAGGATTTTGCTAAGATTCATTTTGAGTTGTGGTGAGGGTTTGAGTCGGGTTTTATTTTATCTGTTTCTCATCTGTAAACCTTACCTCAAAATCAACTTAAATATTCCTAGCTTAATATTTTCAGGAATGATTGAGGCTTTTAAGGGACTGAGTCTCTTTTAGATACTGTTCAGACTATCTCATGCCTGGGCTATATGCATAGATGAGACTTTTGGACAAGAATTACCCTATTCCTCGGAGCAGGGAAGGTGTTCCAAAGGACAGAAGTGAGACAAATGGTGGCCAGTTAGGAGTTATGAAGGGAATGAATGGTGGTGTTGTCATAAGTGCTTATTCAGTGTTAGACGCTAGAAACAGGGTCTAACTAGGACCGCGGTTCTCAAGGGGAAAGGGTAGTTTTGGTGGCAATTTTGCCCCCTGGGGAACATTTGGTAATGTCTGGAGACACTTTTGGGTTGTCACAACTTTAGGAGAGGGATGCAGACCAGGTATGCTGTTAAGCATCCGACAATGCACAGGACAGCCCATCACAACAAAGAATGATTCCAATTTGCTAGTTTAAAATGTTTCTAGAGATAAGGTTGAACAACTCTAATCCAGGGTGGGGCATGAATTTAAAAACTTGACAAGTTAGTGAAATTGGTGTGTCTGTGAAGTTGAGATTCAAGGTGAGTTACAGAACTGATATGTAAAAATAGGTCTAAATTATAATCTTAGAGAAAGACAACAAACACATCAGCCGGTACTACGCCAAGTAAACCCTAAATTCAGTACCTTGACTATAACACTAATAACTGTAAATATTGTAAATTGGGTTAATCTTGGATCCCAATGAAAGAGATTTAATTCATGAACTAATTACCTAATAATTTCACTCTGTTTAAATCTTTTTCATAACATATTCCCTTAGGATTTTTTTTTTTTTTTTAAAGATTTTATTTATTTATTTGAGAGAGAGAATGAGAGAGAGAGAGAGCATGAGAGGAGGGAGGGTCAGAGGGAGAAGCAGACTCCCCGCTGAGCAGGGAGCCCGATGTGGGACTCGATCCCGGGACTCCAGGATCATGACCTGAGCCGAAGGCAGTCGCCCAACCAACTGAGCCACCCAGGCGCCCTTCCCTTAGGATTTGATTCATTAAATTATAGTGAGGTTTTTAGAAGGTGTTATAATCTCTCCTTTTCCAAGAGGAGGAATTGGAAGGTTTGGCTTTGGTCTTATGGTTAAACTAGGAACAGGACCAGAATCAGAATTCAGCTTTCCAGAGTTGATTTTCCAAGTTAGACAGATCATCCACCTTCCTTCCCAGGGCCTGGACACTGCTCCTTCTCCTGTGAGGGGATGTTCTCTCTTAATGGCAAATTGTCTTGGAAAAGAATGACCTGAAGGTGTGGGAAGGTGGGAGAGCCTTGAGTCATGCTAAACTATTCAAAAGAGGGGCTTAGAGGAAGAAACTGTCACACTTGTCTGAGTTCTGACGTGAAAATACATTTCGGGGCCAAGACAATTCAATTCATCTGTCAGGCTTCCTGTTGGAAGAATATTTACTCAGCTGTGAGAAGAGAGCTTCAGTGAACATCCAAGATAATGAAAGTTTGATAACACTCAATATTCTAGAAATAACCCGAATCCAGTAGGTTCTTAGTGTCAGAACACAAGATGATAAAGAACCTTGAGAAAACTTCCTGGGGAGCAGAAAGCACCGGGATCCACAACAGCAGAGTTTTCTGGCTGGGAGGGAAGTGTCCTGTGTTTGTCAGGAGGAAGAAAGATCATGCATTTCACGTCTTCTTTTGTTTGTTTGTTTGTTTCAACTCTTTTTTAATTGTGGTAAAATATAACACGAAGTTTACCATGTTAGCCCCTTTTTTGTTTTTTTTTTCCCAGCTTGGGGAGGGGAGGTGGTTGGGGTGGGGTGGGAAGAGGCAGAAGGAGAGAGAGAATCTTAAGCAGGCTCCACGCCCAGCACAGAGCCTGAAGACGGGCTCTGTCTCACCACTCTTAAGATCATGACTTGAGCCAAAATCAAGAGTAGGACACTTAACCAACTGAGCCACCCCGGTGCTCCACCATGTTAGCCATTTTTAAGTGTACAATTTAGTGGCATTAAGTACATAATTCCCAACATTTGTAACCATCACCAATATCCATTTCCAAAACTTTTTGTTACCTGAAACAGAAGCTATAAGCGTTAAGGAGTAACTCCCCATTTTCTCTCTCCTCAGCCCTTGGTAATCTCTATTTGAATTTCAGTTGCTATGAATTTGCCTATTCTAGATACTTTTTATAAATGGAATCATACAATACTTGTCCTTTTGTGTCTGGCTACAGTTCATGTTTGCATTCTTAGTGCCTGGTTAATGCCAGGCACAAGAAAGGTACTTGAAAAATAAATATGGAATAAATGGAAGTATTAGTGGAGGATGGGTGTAGCTAGCATGACCCTTCAGGATTTAACACAATTTTATTTTTAAGATTTTATTTATTTATTTGAGAGAGAGAGAGAGAGAGAAAGAGCAATAGCGGGGGAAGGGGCAGAAACAGAGGGAGAAGGAGAAGCAGACTCCCTGCTGAGCAGGGAGCATGACTCGGGGGCTCGATCCCAGGACGTCAGGATCACGCCCTGAGTGGAAGGCAGACGCTTAACCAACTGAGCCACCCAGGCGCCCCTCACACAATTGTTTTCTTAGTAATAATAATGACATGGCCCAGTATTTGAATAGCACTTAATGTTTCTTCAAAGAGCTTTGATATTTTATTTCATTTAGCACTTGATGATTTTTAGGAAAAAATGCCACTCTTTTAAGATGAGATTTAAGTAAAACATGTATTTACCGTCATGTTAGTATTTTGGTTTTTCTAGCCAACTTGTGCTTAGAAACATTTTAATTTGCTACTCTTGGGAATAACCCATGTGCTAAGGCTGTTCTGGGCGTGTGAATGAAATGCATGCTTCATAATCATTTCTTGGTAAGGTTCAGGCCCACCTCTCCGGGAAGAAAATTGAAGCTCTAGGATATGAAGTGCATCCTTTCAAAGTCCCATGGAAAATCAGCAGCAGAGCTAGAATTAGAATTCACAGCCTTCAGGTCCCCAAGGCTCCATGCACAGAGCTGCCCAGCAAAGACAGCTTCCCTTTCCCATACGTCTATTCCCAGCGATCTCTAATGGTGCCTACAAAGCGTGAAGCAAAAGTAACCGTTCTTCCATGAATTCTCCCACCAGTGCAAACAGTGCAAATCATTTTCTTTTGGGGTCAGAGCTTTGCCACCTGCCATTTTGGACTCGGTGGAAGGCTGAAATACAGCACTTGAGGGGTTATACGCTTTATCTCCCCTGTTACTGACTGGTCCTGACTTCTCCGTGGGCCGTCAGCTCCCTCTTCTGCCTGCTGGTGGCTCCAGGGTCCTTGTTTTCCCACTAAGCACCAGGGGCCTTCAGGAGACTGGAGGACTGGAGGTGACATTTTGCTCCACTTACAGATGCAGTCGAAAGGAAAGGTTAAGCAATTAAACTGATGCCCTCTTCATTGCCAACTTTATTTGTCCCTGTTTCTACGATCCCATTTGTGTGTGTGTGTGTGTGTGTGTGTGTGTGTGTGTGTGCAGTCTATGGTTTGACATAGCCTCATCGCACTTCCCCTCTGATATTGTCTCATAAAACTCCCTGTCGGTAATATAATTGCCCGAACTGGCTTTCCAGGTTATGTGTCCCCCCGCCCCCCCCCAAAGCACACCGGTAGAGAAAGCATTTAAGCTTGACACTGTGACTTTCCCCGGCTAAGTTCCGTCCTTTTATCTCAGAAAGGCTTTCAAGTATGCACTACAGTGCACTTACTTTTTTCTTAATATAACTTCCATCCCACCTTCCTCATCTGCTTGCCAAAAGAGGAAAATAGACTTGTCTGCTTGGAATAATCAAATGAGACTGTGATAGGAAAAATAGGTCAGGGAATAGTAAGTAGCTAATTTACTGGGGAGAATACATTCGTTCCAACTTGGCTTTTTTTTTTT
Organism: Zalophus californianus; assembly: GCF_009762305.2. Taxonomy (NCBI): domain Eukaryota; kingdom Metazoa; phylum Chordata; class Mammalia; order Carnivora; family Otariidae; genus Zalophus; species Zalophus californianus. The sequence continues at coordinate 67,443,738 of NC_045596.1, forward strand.
TTAATCAACAGGCTTGAAAAAAAGTTTTAAGAGCCATGGTGATATTTCAGTGACAAGATTTGGGTCTTAGTAGGGACACTGATTTGGAATTAGAGCAGAGAGCAGAGAAAGGATGGAAGTGTGAGTGAAGTAGTGTTAGGTAGGGCAAGGCAAGGTTTCCTCTGATACATAGATGTAATTCTTAATTATATACTATTAGAGTCTCCGTAATAGCTTGGGAATATCATGCTGGTTGACTGGCTCCTCTTATCTTACTTTAGGTCCTGAGAGGCAGCTCCCCTATATCTCCTGGGATTCATTAAGAGGATCCTGTATCAACTACACTCCCACAAACATCCTGAAAATTCTGTAATACAGAATTGTATCTTTAATCTAGCCTCTTTTTATCTTTCCCGCTACTGTTTTGGACTCTTACTGGGCCTCTTTAAAGATGAGAGTTTCCCAAATCTGGTTTACCTTCAGAATCAGTTGGAGAGTAAAACACACACATGGAGACATTCCCCACCCCCCTAAATACATACACAGTTTCCCCAAGTTTACCTTTGTTGATTTTGACTCATTTGGGTGGAGCCTAAGAATTCATATTTTATTTTATTTTATTTTATTTTAATTTTTTTAAAGATTTTATTTATTTGAGAGAGAGAATGAGAGAGCGAGAGCGCATGAGAGGGGGTTGGGGCAGAGGGAGAAGCAGACTCCCTGCTGAGCAGGGAGCCCCATGTGGGACTTGATCCCGGGACTCCAGGATCATGACCTGAGCCGAAGGCAGTTGCTTAACCAACTGAGCCACCCAGGCGCCCAAGAATTCATATTTTAAAAACACTTTTCTGGGTCATTCTGATGGTCAACCATACTTGGAATTATCTTTCTTATACCATTTCAACCATTTATTAATTGGACATCCTGCCAATGTGTTCCTAGTCCAGCCGATCATGTTCCAGGGTTATTCTAAAAATGATCAAATCACAGTATTCCACACAGCTGTTTAAAAACCTAGTTTTCCTCTCTCCTGTTCCAAGGATAAAATTCAGACTTCTTAGTTTAGAATGTTGGGACCTCTCCAGTGCAATTCCTATCCATCTTTCCAGCTGTGTCTCCATGCACTTTTAATCCATCCACAGTGAACTTCTCACTGGGCCCAGTGCATCTGCACATTTGAATTTCCAAGCCTTTACAAATGGCATTTCCTTTGCCTGGAATGTCCTGCCTTGCTCCATCTTCACCCTTCCCTTAAAGGGCACCTCCTGTATGCAGCCTTCCTTGATTGGGCCGGACACCATTAGTTGCTCTGTGATTCTGAAGCACCTTACTCATGCCACTAAAACAACATTTATCGGATTGTATGGTAATTTGTCTTTACTAGATTGCAGGCTACTGTATGTCGAGGACTATTTTATACATCCTGTAGTTTCCAAGCGTAGCACAGGTTTGGAATTGTGTATGGAATGAATGAATGAAACGGTGCCCCTTTAACAGTGTGGTAATTAAGAGCCTGGGCTCTAGTCCCAGGTTAATTGGGTTTGGTTCTTGACTATGCCACTTATTAGCTGGTACCGTTGACCCTCTGTGCCTCAGTTTCCTCATATAGCACAGTATTAGCTATCATTATTATTGTCATTATTATTATTTTTAAATGATGGAGGAAGATTAAAGGGATATTGTTAGAGGGCTCTGGTGGGAAAAAGGATACACGCTTTCCTTTGTGACCTTGGGCAGGCAAGTCACGTGACTGCTCTAGAATGGTGATTAAAAACCCTGTTTGCATCACAGGTATGTAGTGAGAATCAGAAATAACAACAGTCACCACTTACTGAGGTTTCTCATGTGCCTGGCTCTCGTCTCAGCACTTACGCATATTCATTTAATTCTCATAACACTCATGTGAAGCAGATACACACACACACTTTGGGGGAAGGTCAGCTTTTATTACATTTGAGGACGAAGCTGAGGAGGATGGTTTTGAACAAAAAGTTCACTGAAGAAGAACAAGAGTTTGAGGCAGTGGTGGTTTTCCACTGGCTGCGAGCAGCAGTTAGTACGTCGTTGCTGGGGCAGTGAGGGGTCTTCTTTTTTCTTAAAAGCAGGAGATAAAATTCTTATGTGAAAATTTCTTCCCTTGCCACAATAAGTCTTGTTTTCCTTCTTTCTGCTGGTTGTGCAGGCTGTGATGAGATGAGGCAGATATCCTTGTATCTATCGCCCTTTTATCAATGAGGAAATGGGAGTTGCTTGCCCGTGGTTGCAACGCTGGCAGGTGATAGGGGCAGGAATTGCACCCAGGACTGTCGAGCTCCAAAACTGTACACAGAGCGATTGTGCAGAACTGCAGATAATATATATAACAGTGCACATGAAATAATGTATTAATTACATATTGTCCTTGCTTAATGCTTGGCTTGGATATCATACACGAAGAGAGGGAGAGCTTTGATTTGGATGTGCTTTGGGAGAGGAAGGAAAGGATGAGAGTATTTCAGGGGAGCATTAGAGGGTGGAGGTCCAGAGTGGGGTGGCTGATGTGGTGGGGAAATGGAAGTATGCGTGAAGGGCTAGAGCTAAATCTTGTGACCGCATTTTTTGGGGGCGGGGGGTGCTAGCACTAACCCTTTGCCTAGAAACTAGATAGGAAATAGAAGCTTTCATTCAAGATGCCTTGTCTTTAGGATGTGTGATGGAGGAGCACCTCTTGCTCTGTCCTTCTATTGATCTGTCCTGGAAAGTCTGAAATAGAGGAGAAGAAGAAGAGGCATGGGCTGGCTTCAGTGACTTAGAACATGGGCAGCTCGATGTGGAGGTGTTGCTTCTCCAGGCTTGGGAAGGCAGCCCTGTCTGTGGATCTGAGAACAACTTACCGGCCTTTCACTTTCCAGAAATTCTTGCTTGATCTGACTTGAGAATTCCCTAACCCCTTCTCACTCCTTCTTTATCCAGGGATGCCAGCAGCTAGGATTTGGAGAGACAAATGATGCCTGTGCTTTAATCTCTAAGAAGTGTGTAGGAGCCCCTGATGGCCAGCACTTAGGCTGGGTCTGCATGACACCAAAACCAACCATCAGTTCCGCACATAAATTGGGCTGGGCTGGGCTGGGCTAGCAACTTGTTGACCGACTAAACTGAAACATCTTATAATGTTGCTTTGGTGTTGGTAGTAGAACAGAAAAGTATCTAATGAAGTATCTAATGGAAAAAATAAAAAGTATGGGAACATCACAGACTGGAAGTCAGGAGACAACAGGATGTGTGTTCAGGCTCCGCCCCTGATGTGTTATGTGGCAGAGGGAACCTCTCTCTGGATCTCAACCCAGAAATGAGATGCCTTGTATGCATTGCATTTATAGTTCTGTTTAGTGCTTTTTAAGTCAGATGATTTATTAGTGCTTTCTTTTTAAAAGAAGCATTGGGATGTATTGAGGTTCTTTTTCTGAATTTCTCATTATTTATGTATTGGTACAGAGCCCTGAAAGATTTTTGTTTTTTAAAAATATTCTTTTTTCTTTTTTAAAACATTTTTTCAAAGATTTTTAAATTTATTTATTTGAGAGAGAGAGAGAGAGTGCAAGAGCACGAGCCGGGGGAGGGACAGAGGGAGAGAGAGACAGAAACTCTCAAGCAGACTCCACGCTGAGCATGGAGCTGATGTGGGGCTCCATCCCTGAGATCATGACCTGAGCCAAAACCAAGAGTCAGACACTTAACTGACTGAGCCACCCAGGTGCCCCCCGCCCCCCATATTCTTGTTTTAGAGTAGTTCTAGGTTTATAACAAAATTGGGAGGGAGGCACAGAGGTTTCCCATATCCTCCTACCCCCACGTGTACACAACCTCTCCCATTATGAACATCCCCCACCAGAGTGGTACATTTGTTAAAACTGATGAACCTACATTGACACGTCACAATCACTCAAAGTCCATCCTTTACCTTAAGGGTTCACTCTTGGTGTTGCATATTCTGTGAGTCTGGACAGATGTGTAATCCATCATTGTAGTATCATGCTGAGTAATTTTATTGCCCTGAAAATCTTTTGTATGCCACCTATTCATCCCTACCCCCGACTCCTGCCAACCACTGATCTTTTCACTATCTCCATAGTTTTGCCTTTTCCAGAACTCATATAATTGGAATCGTACAGGTAGCCATTTCAGATTGGCTTCCTGAATGTGTTTTCAAAGAACACCTTATTCCAGATGCAGATAGCATCCAGGTTTCCCTTGCTTCTCACAGGGGCACCAAAAAGGAGACGCCATCTCATTTCAATTCTTCATGGTCTCCAACCCCAGTTGTGTTCCCTGCTGCTGAGAAATCCTTGTGGTTCCTCTGGGCTGGTCTCAACCACCCCTCACCCAGATCTTTTACACTCTCCCGCCTCTCCCTTCTGGGGCAAATCTCTGCATGTTCTCTACATCTTACCTCTACCTCTGCTTTGGGGGTACTGAGTCTATTGGTTTTCTCCTTTTTCTTTGAGGTTTTAACCTGTCTTTCTCCGCTAGCTCCTTTCCATGAGTGTTTCAGCATGTTCTGATTTGTAAAAAGTGGGAGTCTCCCTAATTAAAAAATGCTCTAACTGGGCACCTCACTTCTACCCTAAGTTTTAGTGTAGATGCCACTGCTCTCAGAAGGCATGCTCTGATCCTACAGACGCAGGTAAGGTGCTTCTCCTATGTGCTTCTTTATCATCCTGCTATTCCTGTTCGTGGATGGCATCATACAACAGTGTAATTTTATGTTGTCTGCTTTCCCCACGAGGCTGTGAGCTATATGAGCACAGGGATCTTCTCTTCACTTACTCTTTGTTGTGTTCTCAGCACCCAGAAGAGTGCCTGCCATATAGAGGAACTTTTAAGAGACTTGTGAATGAATTAATAAATGGATTAAAGGAAGAGGAAGAGATGCAGACTTTTTTTCTTAATAATGCTAACATGTTCTACCTAGTCATACTCTGCTGTCTTACCCCCACCTCCACTCCTAAAGGGATTATATTTGCATGCTCACTGATTGCTCTGACTAGGAAAAGACATGGTGAGTGCTTTAATCAGGTGACATCAGGTGGGAGAGGAAGGTACTGTTAAGTTTTTAGCAGAAGGAAAATATCCATTCCAGGTTGCTATTGTCCTTTTATAAAAATCGTATCATTTCTTTAAATACAAAATCCAAAGAGATGAGATTTAGATCCAGTAACTGCCCCGAAGTCTGGTGCCTTATCCAAAACCTGCAGAAGCAGGAATCAGGCCAATTTCATAGGCAATTTTCTTTGCTAGAGTTTTCCCAGTGTTTCCCACTTCTGGTTCTGTTGGGAATCTTGACAGGAATTGTTTACCCCGAGCCATTTCATGAAATACTATACAGAAGGTGAGGGATTTTCAGTGTGAAAATCATATGAGAGATTTTATTTATGCCTCCCAATTTATGGTGGCCCATTATTTTGCACTTGTCATGGGATAAAGGATATGGAGAGAGAACAAATTCTCATTGTGGCAATGTTAATAAGGACATAAGTAATAGAGTGCACTTTCATTTAATACTTACAATGTGCCAGGCACTGTTCAAAGCTTTTTACATGCCTTAACTCATCTAATCATACCGTATTTTGAGGTTGAAGCTATCGTTATACTGATTTTACAGATGGAGAATTGAGGCATAAAAGAATTGAAACAACTCTCTCCATACCGCACAGGGAGTAAGGGGTACAGTCCAGATCTGGACCCTGATTGTACAGGTGTAGAGCTCTGCTTAAAACCACTTATATTCTACCTACTTTCAGTACGAACAGTGGCCAAAGACACATTACAAATTTATTATTAAGATGCCTCTATCCCACATAGAGATTAAAAAAAAAATTGAGCCTGGAGTTAAATAAACTATAAGGAAAACAGTATATTTAAGTGACAAACGGCAAGCATAGCTTTCTAATAAGATGTGTCATGTTAGGTTTCTGGATTGGATGCATTTTGGTGTCATCACTATTTTTAGTTTTAGATATTCTGATAGTTGTGTGGTGATATTGTGGTTTTTCTTTACTTTTTTTAGTTTTTAATTAATTAATTTATTTATTTTGAAGATTTTATTTATTTATTTGACAGAGAGAGACATAGCGAGACAGGGAACACCAGCAGGGGGAGTGGGAGAGGGGGTAGCAGCCTTCCTGCCGAGCAGGAAGCCCGATGCAGGGCTCGATCCCAGGACCCTGGGATCATGACCTGAGCCGAAGGCAGATGCTTAACGACTGAGCCACCCAGGCGCCCCTCTTATTGTGGTTTTAATTTGCATTCCCCTGATTGCTACTGATGTTGAATACCTTTTCGTGTGCTTATTTGCCATCTGTAGATCTTGTTTATCAAAATGTATCTTCATGTCTTTTGCCCATTTTCTAATTGGACTGCTTGAATTTTTTACTATTCAATTTTGTGAGTTCTTTATATATTTTAGATACCTGTCCTCTATCAAATATGTGGTTTGCAAACATTTTCTTCCAGTCTGAGTCTTGACTTTTTGTCTTTTTCACATAGACTTTGTCAAAGGAAAGTTTTACATTTTGATGAGGTCAAATTCATCCATATTTCCTTTTGTGGATCATGAATTTGGTCTTATATTGTTGGATTTAATTTACTAATATTTTGTTAGGATTTTGGTGTACAAGTTCATGACAAATATTGGTTTATATATTTCTTTTTTCTACTGTTTTTATCTAGCTTTGGTGTCAGGGTAATACTGGCCTCATAAAATGAGTTGGGAAGTGTTCTCTCTTTTTTACTTTCCTAAAAGAGATTGTATTAAATTGGTGTTAATTCTTTAAACATTTGTCTAGTCCTAGGTCCCCCAAATTTTCTATGTATTTTTTCTGGAAGTTTTATAGTTTTATATTTTACATGTCAGTGTATGACCTATTTAAACTAATTTTTGTATAAGGTGTGAGATTTAGGTCAAGTTTCTCTTTTTTCTTTCTTTCTTTCTTTTTTTTTAAATGGATATTCACCTGGTCCCGCACTCTTTGTTGAAAAGATCATCTCTCCTTCATTGAACTGCTTTTGCTCCTTTGTTAAAAAAATAATTGGGCATATTTGCATGGATTTTTTTCTGGGTTCTAAGGTTCTGTTTCATTGATCTTTGTGTTTATTCCTTCATCAATACTATACAGTCTTGACTATTGTAGTCATATAGTAAGCCTTAATATTGGGAAAAATGATCACTCCCGATTTATTTTCCTTTTTTAAAAATTGTTTTGTCTATTCTGGGAGCTTTCTTTTTCCATATAAATTTTGGCATAAGCTCCTTGATGTCAACAAAATGCTTGCTGAGATTTTGGTAGGAATTACATTACATTTATAGATCAATTAAAAGAGGATGGACATCTTTAGTACATTGAGTCTTCCAATCCATGATACAGTTCATCTTTTCAAGTATTTAGATCTTACTCGATTTCTTTCATTAGCAGTTTATGATTTTCATTTTACAGATTCTGTACACATTTTGTTAAATCTATATGTATTTCATTTTCTTAGGAGCAATTGTAAATGGTGTTGAGTTTCCACTTATTTGTTGTCAGTATATAGAAATGGAATTCATTTCTCTGTGTTGATCTTGTGTCTTGTGACCTCACTGAACATATTTATTAGTTCCAGGAGTTATTTCTATAGATTCGTTGGGATTTTCTACATAGGCAATTATGTCATTTGCAAATAGAGTTTTATTTCTTTTTTTCTCCAATCTGTATACCTTTTCTTTCTTTTTCTTGCCTTATTGCAGGGACTAGAACATCCAGCACTACTTTAAATATGAACATTTTAAATTGAATATTTTGGTGAGAGTGGAAGCCTTGTTCCCAATCTTAGAGGAAAAGCATTTAGCCTTTTGCTATTAAGTAGGATGTTGGCTGTCGCTTTTTGGAGATGCTCTTTTAGGAGCAAAGGTTGTGGGGTAAGAGTTGGTTCCCTGAGCCTAGCATCAGGTATGGTCTGTTGTTGGAGGCAAGACACATGACTCAATCTGTGTGAAATAGAAAAATTTTCTCTCTATTCCTAGTGTGCCTATTTTTAAAAAATCATATATGAGTGTTGAATTTTGTTAAATGCTTTTTCTGTCAATAGATGTGATCATATGATTTTTCCTCTTTAGCCTGTTGATATGGTAGATTGCATGGATTGATTTTTGGATAGTGAACCAGACTGCATACCTGGGATAAATGCCACTTGGTCATAGTGTATTATTTCCTTAATATATTATTGGATTTAATTTACTAATATTTTTTTAGGATTTTGGTGTTTAAGTTCATGACAAATATTGATTTATATATTTCCTTTTGGACTATTTTTTTTTTTAATCTGGTTTTGGTATCAAGGTAATACTGGTTTCATAAAAGAAGTTGGGAGGTATTCTCTCCTTTTCACATTCCTAAAAGAGCTTGTGTTAAATTGGTGTTGATTGTTTAAACTTGGCAAAATTCTAAGAGAAAACATTGTGACTTAGAGATTTCTCTTTCAGGAGTTTTTAAATTTTGAATCCATGTTCTTTTTAGTGATTGTAGGACTATTCTGGTTGCCTATTTCATATTGGCTGATTTTTGGTAGTTTGTGAGTTTTGAGGAATTGGTCCATTTCTTTCAAGTTGTCAAATTTGTGAGGATAAAGTTGTTCACAGTACTTTAATAATGTTTGAGTACTTTTAATGGCATCCTTTTAATTGCTGTAGGATCTGCTGTAATATCCTGTTTCACTTCTGTTTGTTCTCTTTACATTGAATATTCTTGACAACTAAGCATCATCTTTGGGCACTTTTTTTTTTTTTTACTTGCTTTGTATGTGTGTTTTTTAAATTTTTTTCTCTCCACATAGGCCTTAGTTCAAAGAGGAAACTTGTTATTTTAAATTGGTAAAAGGCAGATGCTGGGATGAAAATAAGAGTTGGGAATCTTTGTTGCTGACTTCTCTCTCCTGCTTTCACCTTCCCCTACAGAGTGCAATTTGAAAATCATTGTCACAGGTTGTGTATTACGTAGTGTTTGTACCATAAGATTCAGGCTAAGAGAACATGCTATTGCTGGAACTTGCTCAGCAAGTTAGAGAACTTTTCATGAAGCACTACCAGACTTCAGAATTGTGTTGTATCTCAGGATTATTACTATGAACAGTTATCACTGTGTTTTGTAAAGAGAAGGAGAAAGTGTAGACAATGTATACTGACTCCATTAGTTACTATATTATCTAGAGACCACCTGCAGCAATCTTGCCCCTTAGAAGTATAATTGGATTATGGCTCCAGTTAATTCCATTGTCTGTGAAAGTTCAAAGCTCTTCCCTGATTTTTACTAATTTCTAAGCTTCATACTTTTGTGGTCTGAAACTTGCAGCAAAAAGTTATGCTTTAGCCCCCCTAAATTTTCTTGTTAAGAAAAATTGTTCAAAATTTGGAAGCAAGGCAGATTGGGCAGCATGTCCTTTCAATGTCCTATTGGATTATTTTTTACCGTCCATCGTAGTAATTTATTTAGTCATCTAGGCAGGCTTTTCCTTAAAGGGTCAGATAGTAAATATTTTAGACTGTAGGGCCATTACAGTTTTCTATCACAACTGTTCAAGTTGGCTGTTGTAGCTTGAAAGCAGCCATAAGAAATATTCAAACCGATGGGTGTAGCTGTGTTCCAAAAACCAGGTGGCGAGCCTCCAGGCCACAGTTTTGTCATCCCCCTTGAAAGGGGGAATACATCTTTTTGGCTTACTGTTTGCTATGATTCAGAGCCCAGACGGTGAAATTCATGTTAGCTTCTGAATTTTTTTTCTAATAGAAATATAAATGATTTCTATCCTAGGGCTATGCTTTTATCACCCTGTAGGACACTACTTCTTTTGTACAGAACCTAACAATCTTATTCTGACATTCTCTTTCACTTGGCTATAGATACCCAGTTCCTCCGATGCTCCCTGAACCAGCTTACCTAAGTCATTAATATGTGTTTTATGAGAGTTGAAAAAAACTTTTTGAAAAAAATACTCTTACCACCTGAGCACAAAGTTCACTCTATTTCAGTGGTTTTCTCTCCCCTCCCTAATACGATGACATTCAACAGAGATCTAGTAAGTTTCATCAGCATTAACTAAATATTTGAGGAGATGTTACAAGATGGGGAATCCTGAAGAATACATGGCGTCTTACCATCTGCTCCGTTTCCCTCCCTCCCTCCACCTTTCTTCTCTCTTTCTCATTTCCTTCTTCCTGGAATACTGACCTTTTCTCTCCACTTCCAGATATAAATTCTGTCTTTTCTACAGAGTAGCTCAGTTGAACGAAGGCCTTTAAACAAATGTGATCTTTCCTCTTTATAGAGCTGTGAGCTCATAATTTTTTTCTCTTGCTATATAAGGAAATTGCTTTTTGAAATAAACTCTTGATTAGTTTGTATATTTTTCATTCAACTTTTTCATAATAGAGCTGTTTCAGTGAACAGGTATTTGGGAGCAGAACACGGATTTTTTTTCCTGCAAATTTAATTATTCTAGCAATGGTTGAAAGAGCTTTTCTCTGTTATTTTTTTCTCTTCTAAAATTTTCTTCAGTATTTTTGTTTGTTCATTTCTATATCAGTTATACAGTGACCCACTCAGCCTCTTTCCTTTTCAATCATCTCACCTATATGATCTGCATTCAATGTGTCATCTAGTGAGAAGGAGTGCTTACCATTTCTGGAATTCTACTCACTGTGTATATGCGTGAGTGTCCACAAGCAAGCATTCAAACCCTGTGCCAGTGAGGACGTTTCTTCAGATACCAGGTGTGTTTTTCCCCCAAACTTCCAATGACAGTTCTTTAAAAAAAAAATTCCAGAAACAAGTCATTTCTAAAATGGTATTTTTATGCCCTATGATGCTTGAAAGTCCTTAGTCGTGCCTGCTTGCATGAATACCCACTAATGAGAACTTTAATGAGGTTATACTCTTTACTAAGGAGAAGATCTTAATAAGAACAAGCTCTTAGCCCATACATTTAATTTAGTTCAGCAGTAGTTTCTAGGGTCCCTACTATGTGCAAAGCATAGTGTTAGAGATTGGAGTCAAAGCTGAAGCAAGGAGGCAATGTTGGTAGCCAGAAGATATTTATTAAAGGTTTCTGGATGTTGACTTGCTTCATGGGAGCACTCTGTTTTGATCGTTATAGGGTAGCTTTGTTATCTTCAATTAAGCTTGTGTTTCTCAGATATTCTTTTCAATGCTTTTGATGGTAGAGGGGATTAAAAAAAAAAAAAAGACATGGGATCCAGATGTCAACTGTAGTCACCTCGTCTGTGAGATTATATGAAATATAGACTTCCCAATACTCTGTGAGAAGCTCAGCACTTGGTCACGATTTCAACAAATTCCTGTAGTTTACATTTCCAAACTCACTTTTGACTATCTTCCTGACCTCTCTGAACGTTCAATTTCATGAACATTACATCTTCTACAGCTTTTTTCTGCCAATGACAAATATGGAACCTGGCCCTTTTCATGGATTTTTCTTCAAATAACTCTCATGGGGAATTTGTGTTTATAGCAGAATGTATTAAAAGTTTTAGAATGTTGGAGGGGGTTTATAGCTCAGAGGCACAAACAGCATGAAACTAAGTACTAACATCCTATTTTTTAAAGACCTTTAGATATCCTCGTTAATCAGCTTCTTAGATAGGCTCCAGCCACCTGCCAGTTTGCCCAGCTTCCTTATCTCTCTCCCTTTCTCCTGCCTCCTCCCTTCCTCTTGCTCTATAGCCTTCTCAGATCTGCCTAATTTTCTCTGGCCGAGAGGATCATTTCACTCTCTCTAGCCAATCCTTAGTCTTGGGGTCTTATTTTTTTACCTGTTTAGTAGGCTTTCAAAGTATGTCCTTATATAAAGACATTTTTTTTTTTCCCCAAAGAGGCACCCTGGTGACAAACATTAAAATAACAGCCTTTCGGGCGCCTGGGTGGCTCAGATGGTTAAGCGTCTGCCTTCGGCTCAGGTCGTGATCCCAGGGTCCTGGGATCGAGTCCCGCATCGGGCTCCCTGCTCCTTGGGAGCCTGCTTCTCCCTCTGCTTCTCCCTCTCTCTCTCTCTCCCCTCCTCTGTCTCTCATGAATAAATAAATAAAATCTTTAAAAAAAAAATAAAATAACAGCCTTTCTCCTTGCTTTATATAAATCCTGATAAATTGTAACCTTGCTCTCATTTTTTCCTTCTTCTTGTACCCCTATTTCCTTTTTCTTGGTATTTCCAAGGTTGTACCCTCTGGTACTTAGAATGCCAATAGAGCATGGTGGAAACCATGAACGAGAACAAGCAGAGCCTATGAATATTTTTAGTACTTCATTGGGAAAACACACAGTGCTCTGTATGATTTTTGGTATAGGTTACCATGTAGATCATTGGCAAGCAAAATAATAATTCCAGACCGAAAATTTAGTCTAAGAAGGATGATTATTTGAATGTTTATGTGTTATTATAGCTCTGAACAAAAGATCCCAAGATTGTGAATTACAGCATAGCAACACAAACTACCTCACCTCACCTTTCCCCTTCCAAAAAAGGATTAACTTAACCTCTTGCCACCCTATACGAAACCCTGCTTCCTTATTTGTAAGAACAAGAACATGATAAGATTAATGGATTTTCACAAAGTAGGATTTATTTTTACTACAAAAAGTTAATTTGTAGGAAACTAAAGTTTTAACACATGCAAGAATGTCTATACAGTTATTAATTTATTAAAGAGTGATACCAAGATTAATTTTACCTATTAGATTTCAATTTAACCATTATTTCCCCTCTTCAACAGATTTACATAAAAATCTGAAAAAAAAAACAGGTAGTGACAAGCCTTAGAATTTAATTTAGGGTGAGTCTGCTGGTGATACAGTCCCTCAGTTTTGTTTGCCTGAAAATGTCTTATTTATTTATTTATTTATTTATTTAAAAAAACAGCTTTACTGAGATACAGCTGACATACAATAAACAGGAAATATTTGAAGTATACAGTTTGGTAAGTTTTGTCATATACATACAGATGTGAAACTATCACAATAAGAATAGTGGACACATTCACAGACCCCAACTTTCTTCCTGCCCTTTGGTAATCCCTCTCTCTCCCTGTACTGCCCCAACCACTGATCGTCTTTTTGTTACTATAGATTAATTTGCATGAAAATGTCGTTTTCATTTTTGAAGGTCATTTTGGCTGTGTGCAGAACTCTAGATTTTGAGTTATTTCTTTTCAGAAGTTTGAAAGTATTCTCCGTGGTCTCTGGGTTTCCATTGGGAGGTCATCTCTCAGTCTAATTATGGCTCTGTAATCTTTTTTTCCTTTTCCTTTCAGCTTTATTGAAGTGTAATTGACAAACATTGTATATATTTAAGGTGTATTACTTGATGGTTTGATATATATATATATATTTTAAATATTTTATTTATTTATTTGAGAGAGACATCACAAGCTGGGGGGAGGGGCAGAGGGAGAGGGAGAAGCAGGCTCCCCACTGAGCAGGGAGCCCAAAGTGGGGCTCAGTCCCAGGACCCCAGCATCATGACCTGAGCCAAAGGCAGACGCCTAACCCACTGAGCCACCCAGGTGCTCCAATATGTATACATTTTTAAATGATCACCACAAACAAATTCATCACTTTATATTGTTGACAATTTTTTGTGCTTGTCATGAGAACACTTAAGATTTACTTGCTGTCACCAAATTTCAAGTATACGACATAGTGTTAAGTATCATCACCAGGCTGTACATTAGATCTCTAGAACTTACTCATCTTGCATAACTGAAACTTTATACCCTTTGATCAGTATCTTCCCATTTCCCTCACTCCTCCAAACCCTGGAAACCACCACTTTTCTATGCTTCCATGAATTTGACTCTTTTAGATTCTGTATATAAGTGAGATCATGCAGTGTTTGTCTTTCTCTGTCTGGCTTATTTTCCTTAGCGTGGTACCCTCAAGGTCCATCCATATTGTTGCAAATGAAAACATTTCTTTCTTTTTTTAAGGCGGAAAATACCCCATTGTGTGTGTGTGTGGGGGGGTATAATGTCACAGTAAACATGGGAGTGCAGATATCTCTGCGTAATACTGATTTCCTTTTTTTTTTTTTTTCGGATATAACCCAGAAGTGGGATTGTTGGATCGCAGGGAGTTCTATTTTTAATTTTTTGAGGAACCTCCATACTGTTTTCCATAATGACTGTATGAATTTATGTTCCCAACAATAATGTACAAGGATTCTTTTTTTCTCCATATCCTCACCAACATTTATTATCTGTTGTCTTTATAAGAATAGCTATTCTAACAGGTATGAAGTGATATCTCATCATTTTGATTTTCATTTCTTTAATGATTAATGATGTTGAGCACCTTTTCATTAATCTGTTGTCTTTTTATATGTCTTCTTTTGAGAAATGTCTCTAGATCTTTTGCCCATTTTTTAAAAAATTTTTTTAAAGATTTTATTTATTTGACAGAGAGAAACACAGCGAGAGCGGGAACACAAGCAGGGGGAGTGGGAGAGGGAGAAGCAGGCTTCCCACTGAGCAAGGAGCCCGATGCGGGGCTCAAGCCCAGGATCCTGAGATCATGACCTGGGCTGAAGGCAGATGCTTAACTGACTGAGCCACCCAGGCATGCTGATCTTTTGCCATCTTTGCCATTTTAAAATTGGATTATTTATTTGCTATTGAATTGGTTGAGTTCCTTATAATTTTAATATTAACCGCTTATTAGATGTATGGTTTGCAAATATTTTCTTTCATTTTATAGGTTGCCTTTTTACTGTTGATTATTGCCTTTGCTGTGAAGAAGTGTTTTATTTTTTATTTTTTTTTTAAAGATTTTATTTATTTATTCATGAGAGACAGAGAGAGAGAGAGAGAGAGAGAGGCCGAGGGGGAAGCAGGCTCCCCGTGGAGCAGGGAGCCCGACGCGGGACTCCATCCCAGGACCCTGGGATCATGACCTGAGCCGAAGGCCCAACCATCTGAGCCACCCAGGCGCCCAAGAAGCGTTTTAGTTTGATGCCATCCCATTTGTCTATTTTTGTTTTTGTGGCTCGCACTTTTGGGGTCCTATCTGAAAAAAACATTGCCCAGGCCAATCTCAGGAAAGTGTTTCCTTATGTTATCTTTTAGTAGTTTTACTGTCTCAAGTCTTACATTTGTCTTTTATGAATTTTAAGTTGATTGTTGTATATATTCTGAGATAAGGGTTCAATTTGATACTTCTATTGTGTGGATATTTAGATTTCCCAGCACCATTTACTGAAGAGACTATCCTTTCCTCATTGTGTATTTTTGGCACTCTTGTTGAAGATCAAAGATTTATTTCTGGGCATGGATTTATTTTTGGACTTTCTATTCTGTTCTTTTGGCTTATGCTATGGTCTGAATGTTTGTATCCCTCCCCCCAATCCTACCTTCCCACTTTATATGTTGAAATACTAACCCCCAAAGATAATATTAGGAAGTAGCAGTTTTGAAGGTGCTAAAGTCATGATGATGGAGCCCTCCTGAACAAATTAGTGCTTTATAGAAGAGGCTCCAGAGAGACTTCTATCTCGTCAACCATGTGGGGACACGGTGAAAAGGCACTGGCTGTGAAAAAGGAAGAGGGTGTTCTCTAAAAAGTGACCATGCTAGTGGCTTGATCTTGGACTTCCCAACCTTCAAAACTGTGGGCGAGAAATTTCTGTTGTCTGTAAGCTACCCAGTGTGTGGTATATTTTGTTATAGCAGCCTGAATGAATTAAGATGGTTATATGTCTGTTTTTATGCCAGTACCCTACTGTTTGGATTGCTGTAGTTTTGCACTATTTCTTGAAATCAGGAAGTGTGATGCCTCTAGTTTTGCTCTTCTTGCTCAAGATTGCTTTGGCTATTTGGAGTCATTTGAATTTAGGATTTTAAAAAAATTCTGTAAAGAATGCCATCGGGTTTAATAGGGATTGCATTTAATCTGTAGATCACTTTGCATAGTATGGACATCTTAACAACATTAATTCTTCCAATTCAAGCACATGGGATGTCTTTCCATTTATCTGTCTCTTCTTTAATTTCCTTCATTAATGTTTTACAATTTTTAGTGTATAAGTTTTTCTACTTTGTATAATATCTTTATATTTTTAAAATATCTTAGTGGACAAGGCAAATACTCATGTAACTAGGAACCAATTCAAGAAACAGAACTTTATCAGCCACCTCAGAGACAAGGCTGACGTGTGCTCACTTCGGCAACACATATACTAAAATTAGAACGACAGAGAAGATTAGCATGGCCCCTGTGCAAGGATGACACAAATTTGTGAAGCATTCCATTAAAAAAAAAAAAAGAGAGAGAGAGAGAAAGAAAGAAGAAAAAAAAAGAAACAAGCTGACATATTCACTAGGTCCAGTAGGCAAAGTGCCGGGACCCACAATCGTTGTAGGGGCCAAGAAAATATTTTAATTTCTTTTAAAGTATTTTGATATATTTTAGGGGCTCATGAAAATGCCTTAATTTTTTTAAGAAAAAAAAAAGAAATGTTTTAATACACAATATGAATATATGAATGTATTCACCTTTACACCAATACAGTCATAAATCATAACTTAAAAAAGTTTTTATGGTGATAAGAAACGAGGAAGGCAAAAGTACCTCAGGCCTACCAACATCATATTGTGTTCCTGCTCACAAACATCCTAATCACAACCATCTCCTTACCCTCAAAAGTAATTAGTATCCTAATCTTTATTATAATCACTCATTGCATTTATTTATTTATTTATTTAAAGAGAGATAGAGAGGGATGCAGAGGGAGAATCCCAAGTAGGCTACAAGTCCCCAGCACAGAGCCTGACTTGGGGCTTGATCTCATGACCCTGAGATCATGACCTGAGTGGAAATCAAGTCAGACGCTCAACTTACTGAGCCACCTGGGAGCCTCTCATTGCCTCTCATATATAGTTTTATCACTCCAGTGTGTATCCTTAAATACTAGTTTTATCTTGCATATAAAGATCTGTTATGAATTTAATTCTTTCCTCTATAGGTTATTCTTTCATCTCTTCTTTATCTGTTGAAAAATTGAGTCCTGCAACCTGTAGTTTTCCACTTTCTGGCTCTTGCTAATTGCACACTCAAGGGGCAGTTCAGTTTTCTTCTGTGCTCTATGTTTTCTGTAAATGGTCAGCTGGATCCAGGGGTTTGATCATATTCAAATTTAATCCTTTTGGCAATATTATATAGGTGGTGTGGTGTTCCTTCCGGAAGCACCTCATGTCAGGTTGTCTTTCCTTTTGTAATGTTAGAAGCTACTAGTGCTCAATTCTACCAATTCTTATGTTAATGTTTCTCTGGTTATTTTGGTTTTCTGAAGCTCACTATCCAGGGATTCCTCAGGAAGGATTCATGGGCATACTGTTCTCTGAGTTCCTAATGTTGTTAACATTTTGTCTTTGCCATTCATACTTGAAAATCAATTTTTGGGGGATATAAAATTCTTAGTTCACATTTTCTTTCCTTGGGTGTTGTGATGGTTAATTTTGTGTGTCAACTTGGCTGGGCCATGATGCCCAGATATATTGTCAAACATTATTCTGGATGTTTCTGTGTGGTTGTCTTTGGGTTAGATTAACATTCGTATCAGTGGACTTTGAGTAATGCAGATTGCTGTCCAAAATGTAGATGGACCTCACCCAATCAGTTGAAGACCTGAATAAGACAAAAGACTGATCTTTTCCAAGCAAGAGGGAATTCTGCAGCATTTGAATTACAATGTTGGATCTTCTCAATCTCTAGCTTGCTGGTCTACCCTTCAGAGTTTGGACTTGCCAGGCTCCATAGTTACATGAACCAATTCCTTAAAAGAAACTCTTTCTCTCTATATATACACATCTAGAGAACTCTAATACAAGTGTCTTAAATATGTTGCTCAAATTTATTTTTGGAATGAAGTTTGATGTTGAAATGTCTGATGAAAATCTTATTTACTCTCCCTTGGGTGTCATTTTCTCCTTTTTCCAGATCCCCAAAGGAATTTCTTTAAGTTTAGGGCTCAAGTTTGTATATGTTTTGATAGCTTTATACCTAAGTATTTAATTTTTTTGGAGCTATTGTAAATGGTATTCATTTTTAATTTTATTTTCCATTTGAAAATTGCTAATATATAGAAATATGATTAATTTTTGTTTGTTGACCTTGTATGCTATAACCTTACTAAAATTTTTAGTTGCAGGGGTATTCTGGGGGGCATATTCTACACAGATGATCATGGTGTTTGTGAATAAAGACAGTTTTATTTCTTCTTTTTAAATCTAAATGACTTTTATTTTTCCCTTTTTCACTAGCTAGAACTTCTAGTATAATGTTGAATAGAAGTGATGAGATTGGACATTGTTGCCTTGCTCACAATCTTAGGGGAAAGCATTCAGTCTTTCAACATTAAATATGATGTTAACTGTAGTTTTTTGTGTTTTTGTTTTGGTTTTTTTTTTTGGTAGATGCCCCTTTTCAGGTTGAGGATCAGGTTTTTCCTATATCCTAATTTGCTGCAATGTTTATAATGGATGATGAGATTTGTCAAATGCTTTTTCTGCATTAATTGATATGATCATACATTTTTCTTTAGAGTGTTAATATGGTGAATTACAATGATTGATTTTCAAATATTGAACCATCTGTGCATCCCTTTGATAAACTCCAAAGGGTTTTAGTGTATGATTTTTTTTTTTATATTGCAGGGTTCAATTTATTCATTTTTTGATAACTTTTATAAATGTGTTTCTGAGGAATCTTGTTCTGT
Source organism: Zalophus californianus (assembly GCF_009762305.2). NCBI lineage: Eukaryota > Metazoa > Chordata > Mammalia > Carnivora > Otariidae > Zalophus > Zalophus californianus. Next base: position 67,462,506 of record NC_045596.1, read on the forward strand.
GGTTTTCTTTTGTACTCTCTTTGCATAGTTTTGGTATCAAGGGTTTTAATTTACTTTTATTTTATTAGAAAATAAGCATAATGATTGTGTCAGCTACTCATTAAAAAATCTACAGTGGATTTCCATTGCCTAGTAGAGTAAGTCTATAATAACTTTGATAGTATTCTATTTTACATCAAACTTTTTAATGTATGTGCCTTACTTTGTAAACTTTCCTGTTCCTATCTCTTGCTGTACCCTTTCCCCTGCTCTAATTTCCAGGCCTGTGGTGTCACTGATATCCTGCTTGCAGTTCCCCAAGCATGCCAGACTGTGACAGTCTTTTGGTTTCTTTACTAACCATTCTCTTAATACTAGGAATATCCTATTCCAAGTCTATATGTCTAATAACTTCTAATTTTTTCTGGGCTGAGTTTTCCTAAAACTCCAAATATTGTTGACTACTTCTTCCTCATGCCTTTATTCTACTCAATATCAATGCCTATTTTAGCACTTATTTATAGCTCCCACCCCCACTGGTTAGTGAGTAATTTGAGGGTAGGGATTTGTCTTTAATTTCCAAGTACTTAACAAAGTCTGGTGCACCAGGGGTGTCCACTATTCCTTTGCTGATTGGATGAATGAATAAATGTCTTCTAACTCCCCATGTCCTCCAAGCTCACTGAGAGAATATATCGTGCTTTTATATTCCTCACTGAGAAACTTTGCAAATAATATATATATATTTTTGTTACTAACAGTTTTAGTCTTTGGTGATTCCAATATTACTATGGTCTCTATCTTGAACATTTTCAATGTATAATTTTTCAATATATATATATATATATTAGTATATACTTATGAATGTAAGTTTAAGAGAGTAAATTTAATTTACGATGATACTAGAACTCTGGTTTCTAGACTGAGATCCTTGAACTCTAATGGGTTCAAATGTAATAATGGGTATCAGTGAATTATTTTCTCTATTTAAAAAAATGTAATAGAACTTTTTATTAACATCAGTGAGGTTGTCCAAATTAACTGAAATACTAGATTCTTTGCTTTTGACCATAATTTTGTTATATGCTAAATCAGAAACTCAGAATAACAGCTATGATCACTGACTAAATAAATAATATTTAATAATTACAACTTGGAACACAGAATTTTTCAAAGCATAGTATGCATGGGAGGGCCATATAAGAGGTAATTATCAGTGGAAAAATTATTTTTATGGAGAAATTTTTGTTACATTTTATATTCCTATGATCATTTTTTCTTCGTTTTGAAAGTTTAGTATTGGGAAATGTCTCAGTAATTGAGAGTTATGCTGAGTTGGGTTTCCAGTGAATTGCTTGAGATTATCTGCTTAAATTGCCCAGGAGGATAGACCAAGTATACCAATTAAGTTTCTTGAAAATATGCAAACTTTTCCTGTAACTTTATGGTGAGTTGATATGTTTTCTGTGAATTGCTTTGACTTTCTGGTGAGCTCTAATGCATGCATTTCATCCTTCAGCAGCTCAAATTACAAAGATGAGTCAGTGGTATTTCCTCCCAAGAAACCTCTGCTTTGTCTCTGAAAAAGACCAAAGGGATGCATATTCTGGTTGTTTCTCAGAAGCTCATTTAAATTAGTACTGTAGTTTTGTTTTAGGCTGATCTGAAAAAAAGAATCATGTGTGCTATCTTATGTAAATCTAAATTAGCAAATAATTTTAAAAATGATAATTTCAGTATAGCTAACTGGAGTATGCAGACTATAAACAACTAGAAGGCTTTAAGAAAAGTAATGACTTTTATGCGAAAGGCTTATGACTAAAGACCGAGCAATCTCTTCCACAAAAAGCCAATTTCCTTCCCTGAACATTTCATTGACTGGTGCTGTCACATAGGGTCATCATGAATGGTGCATCCTAGAAGTTGAATATTGCACAACCTGCAAAATTGTATGTGACAACCCTGCTCTACTCTCTTTGGACGTCTAGTCTCCTGAAGACTTCTTGCCCATTTTCTATGTTACTTTTCATTGCTTTAATATTCTTTGTGAAAACTTTTGAGTTATTTAAACTTTGCAGTTGTTTATAATCTTGATAAATGAAATTCTACTTTATATGAACGTGTTGAACACAAATAAAGGAAGGACTCTTTTCCTTTAGGAAATAGTCTCTCCCATCTGCCTTCAAGATTACAGCCATTGTTGCCATATATTAATACAATATAATCCTACCCCCTGACTCAGGTGAATAGTCTAGGAGTTGGAATCTGGCCCAAATGGGCCAATGAGAGAATTCTCTTTGGATGGCTGACAATTCTAGTTGCCTTGTTTTCTGCTATACTGACCAGAAAAGCAGAAAAAATGAGTCTAGAGAGAGGGCAAGTGATACATACAGAAAATGCAAATCAAATCACAGGTTAGAGATGGAGAGACACAAGTGAGAATGTTCTGAATCTTTGGTTCAAGGTGCTTCTTGATGCTTGGTGCATTTCTTTTCTTTGGAGTTCTCTGGGACATCTCAGAAACCTTATAATAAACCACCATTTCTACTTATTTGAGAGGATTTCTGCAGTACTGTGCTTCGACTCAGGCATGAGGGGCCACTTCCAAAGGCCTCATGATTTAGAAGGCTTTCCTCCACCTATATCCCTCTCAATGGGTCAAAGAGTCTGCAGAGTCAATGGGATATGCCCATGAAGAGCCATGCTTTGTCTAGACCAGGCACTAGGTATATGGGATCAAGGGATTTCTGCCCCAGAAGTCCCAGACCTACTGCCAGGACCTCTATTGTCTTTTTCCTGGTCCAGTGTACCTCTTTTAGTTCCCAGGGGTAGCTACAGCATAGCTCTTTATGGTGGGATGTGAACTGAGTTTGGACTTGCAGTTTAGGGCATTTCACTTGGGTCTGTAACAAGTTCCTTAAGGTATAGAATAGAGCCTGAGACAAAAAAAAAGGGGGGAGCATGCCACTAACCTCTGTCCAGAATCTGGGCCTACTCTATTCATGTACTGAATTCCTAAAAACCTGGGTACCTGGTCTTCCAGGAGCTTATAAAGGTATGTTTGTCAATATAGAAGGATAGAACCCCTTTTATTTAGCAATTAGTTAGCTTGGTCAGAAATTTTAAATACTTAGACACGTTGTATGTGGGCTTTCATTTGTACTCTTATCCCAGGCTCTGCAGTTATTAGAGGTGGGCCTCACCAAACAAGCCAATATAATGAAAATCTAGTCTTATAGTAGTTAAATACAGTACAAAAGACTTTCTAATAAGATTCTTTTAATAGCACAGGCTAGTGAAAAGATCACTGATTTAGAACTCATATTATCTATTGCTGCATAACAAATTACCCTAAGTTGGCAGCTTAAAATAACAAACATTATTTCACAGTTTCTGTGAGTCAGGAACCTAGGAGCAGCTTAACTTAATAGTCCTAGTTGAGAGACTTTTTTTTTTTTAAGATTTATTTATTTATTTGAGAGAGAGAGAGAGAGAGAGAGAGCGCAAGCAGGGGGAGGGGCAGAGGAAGAGGGAGAGAATCTGAAACAGACTCCCCACTGAGCATATAGTCCTTCACAGGGCTCGATCCCAGGTCCCTGAGATTATGACCTGAGCCAAAATTAAGAGTCAGACACTTAACCTCCTTAGCCAGCCAGAGTTTCCTAGTTGAGAGACTTCTGAGATTACAGTCAAGATGTTTGCTGGGGCTGCAATTTTCTTGGGCTCCATTGGGGTTGAAAGATCCACTTCTAAGCTTACTTATGTGTTGTTGATAGGCCTTGGTTCTTTGCCACATAAGCTTCTCCGTAGGTTGTCTGGGTGACCTCATGAGATGACACCTGGTTTCCCCCAGAACGGATGATGATGAGAGAGAGAGAGAGAGAGATATGCAGTTTTTCATAACCTAATCTCAGAAGTGATATACCATCATATCTGCAATGCGGACCAACTCTGTACAATGTGGGAGAGGACTACACAAGGGTATGAATGCCAGAGATGGGGATCCCTGGGGATCATCCTGGGGGCCAGCTTCTCCAGAACTTCTTGCTCAATCTCTCCATCCCACTAGCCTTTTGGTTCTTGAACCTAGCCAGTTCTGTCCCACCTCTGCAGTCGTGGCCTCTCCATGGTAGGCTTTTCCTATTGATCTTTCTTGGCTGAACCTCTGTCTTAGATTTCAGCGAAAATGCCATTACTCTAGAGAGGACTTAACTTGATCACTCAATATTTAATAGTTACCTAGTCATTCTCTGTTCTATCAGATGGTTTTAATTCTAGGTACCTGACACATAAATATATGTTGAATGAAGGAATCTTGGTAATTATATGACCTTGGGGAAAAGATATGCTCTCTAAACCCCAGTAGCTTTGTCTTTGATTAATGATCTTCTACCCCCACCTACTACATAGGCTTTTGTGAGAACCAAATTATCTAGAATTATCTATAACAATTGATGAAATTATTGTTGTTGGTTAACTCTCCCTCCTCCCTTTTCCCATGGAACAGAGCGATTGCCCAGGAATGTATATTCCCATTTTACTTTGCAGGTTCTCTTTATCTACCTGCACTGTAGAACTGCGTTGTTCATTTTTTCATTTATATGTTCCCTAGCCTCATTTACTGCCCTGTAAATGTCTCAGAGGACTTATTTTGAATTAAAGTTATGATTTCACGTGTGGAAAGTATTCAGTGGGGAGCAAGTTTAGTAAAGTTTATTCAAATGTAAAATGACATTGTGTTTTTGGATCATAACTAATCGTAGCATCCCACCGAACATGGGAGGTAGTCTGTGCTTTTTAGAAGCTAGTTATGCACAAAAGGACAAATACCCAAGAATCGAAGCAAACTTTTAATAATGCCCAATTGGAGTTCTGGTCATGTTTGAGCCATTCAGAGTCTAATCAGTAAAACCCCCTTGAGTCAATAATTGCCTTCTCCTGGAATCATTGCAGGTATCTATTATGCTGCACATTAGCCACATAGAAATGAACATATGGTTATTGAACACATAACAAAACAGACTCTGTTGGAGAATGTTTCCTTTAGGATGCCTTAAAACATTCTTGAGCAGAATATTATGGAGGTTGCTTACTATCCCTTCTGTTCTTGGGGTTATAGGAGGGAAGTTGCGAGTTCTTTGTATTAAGAACAGTGGATGAGCACACTATAAGCAGCTGAAAAACTCAGAATGTATTGATTTTTTTAGAGAACACCATAATCACCTTCCATGATGAAAACAAAACAATAAATGAAGTTTCTTAAAAGTTGGGAAAATATTTTTTCTCTCTTGTGTCACATTTCAAGGAACTCAGATGTTGGGGAGAGGCTTTCTTCAGAGTGGACCGAACCCTGACCTGCAGTTTGTTGCTGTCTTTATGTAACAACAACAAAAAAGATATTGGATATGTTCAGAGAAAGGAAGGGAAAAAAAGAGTTTGAAAAAGAGAAGTAGAACAAAACCTGTATTAACTCAAACCTGGCTAAATTTCTGCTCTGAATTAACTGGAGTTTAGATTCAACTCGAGAAGAAACAAGGAAATTAAAAGCATATATAAGAAGTCTCCTTATTTGAATCAAATAACTCAAATAATTATAACATCTTATATTTTAACAACTGTGTTCAAAGTGACAAGAATTTTTAGGTTAGCCAAAATGCCCATGTTTAAAACATTCTGTAAAACTGGGGTATAAATATAACAAATAATCTTATTTATATGTATGGTTTATAAACACATTCATGAATGCATATACATATCTGTGTATATGTATAAAATGATATTAAAATAGGAGTTTCAACCAAGACAGAGATATCAGATATTAAAGTGACTGGTAAAACACAAACCAATTAAATGGAAACTATTAAAGAACTTCATTAAAAAAAATAAAGTGACCGGGACACCTGGGTGGCTCAGTTGGTTAAGCGGCTGCCTTCAGCTCAGGTCATGATCCCAGGGTCCTGGGATCGAGTCCCGCATCGGGCTCCTTGCTCAACGGGGAGCCTGCTTCTCCCTCTGCCTGCAGCTTTCCCTGCTTGTGCTCTCGCTCACTCTCTCTAGCCTCTGCTCTTTCTCTCTCTCTCTCTAGCAAATAAATAAATAAAATCTTTAAAAAAATAAAAAAATAAAAAAAAATAAAGTGACTGATGAGACCTATAGGACTTACAAAATAGGCTGAAAATCAGATAGATGATTCTTAAACCTCTCATACCTTGAGGACATAAAAAGTCCAGGGGAGTAGAAATTGAGAGTAGATTTATGAAGAGGACATTTGGGTAGAACTGTAGATGTGCTGAATTCCCCTCTCCTTCCCCTAGGATGGGGTGTGTGGGGTACCTGCCCCTCACCTTGAACTTGGTGAGAGAGGTTTCAGTGGGGCACTTGGAAAGTATGATATGTGTACCCTGCAATTGTTCGTGGTGGACTGCTGTCTGAACACCAACTGAGGAATGGAAAGAGTAGGAAATAACTGGGAGTAGACCCAAAGGGAAAGTGGCTGCTTTGGCTGCTCTCAGTCCTGGCGTTGGTGGGTAGAAGATCCAGGTGTGTTTCTGGTGAACTGGAGGTGGGCCGTGCATGAGAGGGACTGAGAAACACACACACACACACACACACACACACACACAGATCAAGCCCTGGTGTGGTTTGTTCTTAGACTCTGCCCAAGAGCAACTCTTGTGGAACCGTCAGAGCGGCAGAGAGAAACCGCACGTACAGCTGGATTCCTGGGGCTGAGAAGGAAATCACGACTGGCGGGAAGAGAAGGGAGCTGTAGATGAGACCGTGGCAACAGTGTAGGTGGAAGTGGGGACAGCTTCAGGTTTCTGACGGCCTGAGAGGCCCAAAGTTGGCTTATGACAATAAGTAATTAAGAGAGATTCTCCCTTCTTCTGACACAGTAACCTTGAGGGATGGGAAAGTGCTGTTTTGGAGCAGGATTAGGAATGCTTGGTGGTGAAAGAGAGAAGAAATCACTTAACACTCTCTTCCGCAAATACAGTTGTCCTGTCTGGCTCAAGTCTGAGCAACATCCGCATATCTGCAGGAGAGAAGTTTGAACTTTAGGTTGAGAATGAAGTTTTGATGATTACCGTGCTTAAACATATGAAATACGGATTGGAGCCTTTTTTGTAAGGACTAAAAATGACCATGGGAGTGGCTGTTACCTAAGAGAGACTGGAAATTCACAGGGTCAGCCTGAGTTTTCATTCAGGGGTAGAGGAAATACACTGGTTGCATATTTTGTAAAAGGGTAGAAAAGCAGCTGGAAGGATAGGCATTTGACTGTTCATAGGGGTTACCTCTTGAAGGCAGAATTGGAGATACAGGGAATGGAGGTAGCCTCATATTTTACTATGGGTGTTTCCCTCCAAAATGGCAGAGTTCGAATTAATTTTGTTTTTTTATATTCGCGTTTTCAAAACCGAACACATTTTAAGTTCTTATGCATGTATATTTATTCAAATCAACAAACATTGTACACACATCGAGTAAATAAAGTGTTTGTGACTTCAGAATAAGGGGGTTGTATTCCCAGTAGGTGTATGTGACTCCTGAAAGACTCATTTGCTAAAAAATAATAATCATAATTGGTGTGAGCAGTGCTGCTATTTCCAAAATCGCGTCTCGTATTAGTGACCTCTGTTCAGGCTCTCCTCCTGCCTTGTGTGTTGGCATCTCTGGTTTGTACCAGAGGGAAACACTGTGTCTGGTTTCACTATGAAATTCATGGAGTTCTCTGCTTGAAATAATATAAAAGACCTTTATTATTCAACCTGTGCGTTCATCTGTGCAACCACATCTCCTTAGGGAAATGCTTGAAAATGGGATTTTCGTGGCCTTCTCTCCCATTTGACTTTTCTTCCCCCCACCCTCCCTTTTCTCCATCCCTGTCCAAGTATCTATTAGTTATCTCTTTCAATAACACTGTTCGGGCTGCATTGAAAGTGCTTTTTAATGTAGGAGATATACTTCAGACCTAACACCAGGTCACTTTCTGAGTAACATTTTATGGGATTGATTAAACTTTAGCACCATAACTGTTGACTTTACAGGCCAGAAAAGAGACTCAGAGTGTTCACTCTGGACAATTTGTGCCTCACAATTTTGAAAAATCAAATAGAGATAAGGGTTTAATGTGTTTGAAAAAAGAGGTTGTCCTCTATTTTTGAGACTTCTATATTTAAAAGACCTCAATATTAAAAATGAAATAATATCTCTTACACTAATGAAGTTAAGTTACAGTAAATAACTATATAAAAGAAGGTGGACTTTTTAACTGTAGGGATGACGTTAAAGATTTAAGTTGGCCTCTCATTGCTCCAAACCCAGCTGTTTAATTTTATCTCTTTCGCTGCTGGAAAATGAAGGTACATTTGCTCTTGGAGTTTTCAAGGTTGTGAGATGAGACATAGCTGATTTTTTTTATTAGAGAAACATATTTTTTGGGCTAAAATGCAGTGGAATCAGGGACCAAAAACAACAAAAACATTTTTTTCATCTCTTTGGGATTTGGAAATCCAAATCCTTGACTTTATCTGCACACAAAGGTATATTGCCAGGGGCTCAGTGATGTGGTTCATAATGAGCGGAAACATTTTACAGAAACAAACAAAAGAAACGAGAGAGGAAAAAAAGAATTCTTATGAATTCATTGGGTTGGCTTTGTACTGTGTCAGCTTAGCTAGGTTGGAACCACGTCTCCCAGAATTCCCTTCCGTCTATGGTTCTGGGTTAGGGTTGACCAGGAGGAAAGATATGGGAGGGAGAGTGGGCAGGCTAAAGCCTGGCTGCAGCCACTGAGCTTGGAAAGTCACCTACATTGCTAGTGATCTCTTGGAAGGGGCTGTACAGACCGCTCATCTGTAGGCTCTCTTCCTCGGTGCGGGCCAGTAGCTGGACACGGAGCTCCTCCAGCTCTGACTGCATCAGCAACTTCAGCTTCTCTGAATCCCAGGCCAGGCATGTGCGCCACTCAAAGGTGGGCGGCACAGCTTTTTCTGCGAGTTACCTTCATTGTTGGGGTTTCACATGGTGGGAATCGGCTACAAGTTCCAGTTGGTCTTTGTTTTCCCCCAGTTTGCATCTAGCTTTTCTTCTTGACTGCCTACTGACCTGCAGTGACTTCAGACTCCTTACCGGATACAGAGCTTACAGCCTTCCAGAAGACTCTTTGTTTTATAGAATGAATGTTGTTCATCTTGCATCATGTTTTGTTTGAAAAAAATATTGCCATCTCAGTTAATTTAATTTTCAACTCCTTTTTTTTTAATTTCACCTTTCCCAGTAGACTTTAAGAGAATATAGCATAAAAAAAATCTAGTGAATAATTTTTTCTAATATATACTATCTGATTAAACTTTGCAATAAGAGAGCAATCTGGACTTGGTATATTAAATGATTTGCAAATTGCAATGTGCTGCACTTTTCAGTTACATGCCTAAGTAAAATAAATCAACTTCTGTCTTATCAGCATCGGGGAATTTTTCATGTGTGATCATTGTATTTTAAAGTCAGCAACACACATACTGTCTTTTTAAATAAGGATGATATTACTAACTTTTCTCCAGTAAGGCTTATGCCTGAATTGTTGGGATAGAGCTGTTGTTTTTTTGTTTCTGTTTTGTTTTGTTTTTGCTTAAAGCATAGTTCCCAGCATAGAAGGAAACATTTACTAAAAAAAAATGATAGCTATTATTATTATTACAATGATCTAACTTAAAAACTCTAAAATTTGTTTCAATTGATTCCACAATTAAAAAAAAAACCCTTAATATTATTTTTTGTGTTTGGGAGTATAACCTACCTGGCAAAGATAGAGTAGTGAGATTGCTATTGGGCAGATAATTTTTGTAGCAAGTACTGCCTTCATTTATATGAAGGATGAAGGATGTATGTTTGTGCATATGCACACACACTCCTATGTTCCTTCAACTTGTAGATTCAATCATTGTACAATTTACTTTGTATTTTGTGTCTTCCAAATGCAAGTTGAAGTTCTAACCTTCTCAAGTTGTTTTCAAACACATACTAGTGATAGGAAAATATATGGTAGTGTCAAGGCATAATGTGAAAGTAGATGTCCTACCAACACCACGCTGCTAATATTTTTGTTTGTTTAGCAAACTTTATGTACATTTGTGTATATACACAAACACTCACCCACATACACACACGTGCGTGCAATTGCATAATGTGTGAAAAAATTTATATATTGAGTATATATGGTCTGCAGTTCACAGATCAGTATCAGCCAGAATATCTTATAGCCTTATCCCATCCTGTGATCTTTCTATGAAGCTTACTATGGTTTCCATAAGAGAGTGGCATAGATCTAGCAGTGACAAGCCCTCTCCTTTCTGTCCTTGTCTGTGATTCTATATACTCAAGGACTCAATGACCGCATCCTTTATTCTTCCTTTCCATTTCTTTACATGCTAGTCCCTCTTCCCTTGTTTCAGGATTTCTGTCAAGCTACTGTGACCTTAGATGAGTGAAAAATTAGTTGTCTCTTCCCAAATGGCCGGAGACCCCTGGTATAAATTCATACAGATGTAAATATATATGCAGATTTTCTGAAGCAAACCCCTCTTACTCCACTGCACTTGCAAATTTCCCAAACACTGTTATGATAATACTAGGTGATTTATTTTACATAAGGATGCATCTGAAGGGTGCAGCACATTGTGATTTGCAAACCATTTAACTTGCTAAGATCAGATTGTTCTGCTTTATCTGCAAAGTTCACCCACAAGGAATTTAATATAAAGGCTTTTATTCCTGTTGTTTCATGTATTGTACCTCCCTGAGATCTGATGGATGAGTTTGAAATGGGTGTGTGGGGGAGGAGAGAAGGAAATTAGCCACTCTGCATCTTCTCTGGAAAAGCAACCCCTAACCCTCCATTTCCCACAAGACTGTTGAGAGTATTCAAGGACTCCTAGGAGAATGACAGCACAGACTCGTAGGGACACATTATTACTCAGATGTAAGGTGAATGGGCATGGGCCCAGGAAACAATGAATCAGAATATTATCTGTCTAGCTCATATTATTACCTTGAAACTCATACAGAGAATAAGTAAGTGACTGAGTGCTGGGCACCCTTGCTAAGGATAAAGAAGAGATTCCACCAGTTCCTCTCTCTCCTGCCGTCATTGCCTGGTTCGTATCGTACCAGGGAGTCATAGGAACAAGACTGGTGTCCCGCTGACTTACTGACTTGTGTGATTTGGGGCAAATTACTTTAACTTTTTGGATCCCTCATGTGTAAAATGAGTAGGGGAATCAACATGATTTCTAAGGTCCATGCACCTCTCAGATTTTATGACTGTCTTATATATCAGCTCCCTTTACTTTCCTTCAGCTCCCTTCCTTCCTGAACTATAATTATCCCCTCCCTTAATCCTTTCGTGATAGACTTTTTTTTTTATTTATTTTTTTACGTGCACACTTTATTCTGGGACATGGCTCATTTTCTTTCTACTTATACATTTAATTAAGTATTTACTGAGCTCCTACAGTGTGCCAAGGACTGGGATGAAAATACTGAAGAAGAGAGTGAAGGAGGAATCTCATCAAAGAAGAGGTAATGAAGACAAAAAAGATTAAAATATTTTATTATGTAGTATGATGGTCTAAGAATGGGGAAGTCCATGGTATCATGGGATCAAATAGTTGGAACAGGGCATTTGCTCTTAGAGATTAGGAAAGAGATCTGGAGATGTAGCATATAAGTGGAAGCTTGGAAAGTTAAGTAGAAGATAATTAAATGGATGGGAGGTACTTAGGAGGTGAATAGACAAGGTGTGGTGGTGAAGATACAGGGGGTGGTAAGAAAGAAAAGATAATATTCAAGTTGCTGACCAGATTGTGGCTAGTGGCTGAGTTTGGGAAAGAGAAAGAGGAGAGAGAAAGGCAATGAGTAAGTTGAAAGTCTTTGGCAGATGCTGGTTCAATTAGGAAGCCCCTGGTAATGATAACAATATTTTATATTTGGGTGATGCTTTTCAGAGCAGAACACTTCCATGTATATCTTCTCATTTAAGCCTCATAACAAACTAGAAGGTAGACATTATTATTCCTGATATTTAGATGTTAAGAAAAACTTTGAAGTAGGCAAAAAGATGACCACCTGTTCTTTCCATGTCACAGTGCCTAACGGGATTATGTAATTCTCCTGGGGTAGCTATCTTTGTTTGACTCACTGTTTACTGTTGATTAGGATGTTTTTTAAATGCTTGAAGGGTGGATGTTAACTGGTAGGAAACCAATAAACATGCAAATGATTCTTAGCTGGAAGAGTAAGAATTTGTCTGATATAAAGGTTTTATTATTCTGTAAGACACTAACTAGTTGTGCATCTTATTCCATTTGGTATCTAATTTAGCAATTTTATTCCAGCAAACTTAACTAGTGTCTCTTCTATTGCCCTTTGAAATAACTTTACCATCCTGCTGGGTCCCTCATTAATGAGTTAAATAAATCATTGACAGGTATTCATTATATATTTGTATGAGAGTAATATTTCTAGCTTTTTGGAGGTGTTCCTTTGAAAGAGATGAAGCAAAAAAAGGTCTTGAGAGATTAAGTGATTTGCTCAAAGTCATGATGTTGGAGACGAGCAGAAACTTGAACTTAGATTTTATGATTCTAAATCTGGCATATTTTGTGATACATATGACACCAAAGGGGAGTTCTGAACAGTTCCTCATTGCACCTATGTTTTTGTTTTTATTTATTTATTTTAATTTTATCTTTTTTGGGGGGGGAGGGAGGTGCAGAGGGAGAGAGAGAATCTTAAGCAGACTCCATACCCAGTGCTGAGCCTGACTTGGGGCGTGATCTCATGACCCTGAGATCATGACCTGAGCCAAAATCAAGAGTCGGATGCTTAACCAACTGAGCCACCCAGGCGCCCTTGCTATGTTTTTGTTTTAATTAAGAATAGGTGTACTTACAGAAAAACAGAAAAGCAGATTTCAATTCATTAGATTTTTAAGTTCACCAACATTTTTTGAGTTCTTTGTGACTGCATCCTTTTATTAGCTTCTCAAGCATCACGGATACCATGATTTTAGATATCAACACACCAAAATGAACTGTTAGCCTCAATTTTCCTGGAAACAGAGTCACTTTAGGGATGAGGAAAAAAATCCTGAGTATGTTGGTAGACCCTGGTATCCTTGGTCTCATTGCAAAAGGACTGTGTAGGTTATCAACCAACCTTTTACCCCATTTTGGAGTCTTCCTGTGATGGTTAATAATAACTTGACTGGGCCACAAGGTGACCAGATATTTGGTCAAACATTATTTTGGTTGTTTTTGTAAGGGCTTTGGGAGATGAAATTGACATTTAAATCAATAGACTGAGTAAAGCAGATTGCCCTCCCAGTGTGGGTGGGTCTTGTCCATTCACTTGAGGCCTGAATGAAAGAGAGGTTACTGCATATCAAGTTCTGTCTATCCACTCATTTAATTTGTATACAGCCCAGAGGATTATAATTTCTTTTTCACATACAAGGAAACTCAGATCAGAGGGATTATATTATTTATTAGAGTGTAAGAACTAAAACTTGAAATCTGGTCTAGAATTAAAATCCGTTTTTTTTTTTTTTTTAGATTTTATTTATTTATTTGAGAGAGAGAGACAGATAGTGAGAGAGAGCACAAGTGGGGAGGAGAGGGAGAAGCAGGCTCCCCGCAGAGCAAGGAGCCTGATGCGGGACTCGATCCCAGGACCCTGGGATCATGACCTGAGCTGAAGGCAGACGTTTAACAGACCAAGCCACCCAGGGGCCCTCTTTTTTTTTTTTTTTAAGATTTTATTTATTTGTTTGACAGAGAGAGATAGAATGAGAGAGGGAGCACAAGCAGGGGGAGCAGGAGAGGGAGAAGCAGGTTCCTGCGGAGCAGGGAGTCCGATGTAGGGCTCAATGTGGGGCTCTATCCCAGGACTCTGGGATCATGACCTGAGCTGAAGGCAGACGCTTAACGACTGAGCCACCCAGGTGCCCCTAAAATCCATTCTTTTAAGAGTAGTACTAGTATTTCCTTGCTTGGATATCACACTTTTGATTAAAACTTAAAATGAGCATTGGACTGCTGGTTCAAGATGGCAGATTGCACACACTCATTTAATCTCTCTCCTTCTGTAGCTCCCATTAAAACAAGAGAATAAGAGTATAAACTCTACAATAACAGAGAGGATAGGGAGTGCAATGAAGAATAGAATGGAGTAGGGTAGGCAACTTTTAATCATAAGTTCTTATGTTCTATTTAATATTATAACCATGTGCTTTTATTCTTTTGATTAAAATACCATAAATGTGAGCTTTTTCATAATTAGGTCAAAGGGTTGACTCATATTGTGTTTTAGTCAACTCTGATCCTTATGTCTTTTATTTATTTTAATTTTTAATTGTGATAAAGAACATATAACATTAAATTTACCATCTTTTTAAAAAAGATTTTATTTATTTGACAGAGAGAGAGAGAGAGAGAGAGCATGAGAGCGCAAGCGGGGGGAGTGGCAGAGGGAGAAGCAGCTCCCTGCTTAGCAGGGAGCCTGACGTGGGGCTTGATCCCAGGGCCCTGGGCTCATGACCTGAGGTGAAGGCAGACACTTAACTGACTGAGCCACCCAGGAGCCCCTGAAATTTACCATCTTAGCCATTTTTTAGCTCAATTCAGTTGTGTTAAGTATGTTTACATTGTTGTACAACAGATCTCTAGCACAATTTCATCTTGCAGAACTCAAACTCTATAGCCATTAAACATCATCTCCCCATTCCCTCCCCGCCCCCCCGCCCCCATCCCTGGTAACGACCATTCTACATCCTGTTTCTATGAGTTTGACTACTTCAGATATCTTGTATGAGTGAAATCATACAGTGTTTATCTTTTTGTGACTGGCTTATTTCATTTAACAAAATGTCCTCAAGATGCATTAATTCTCACATTTTTGTGTAGAATTTTTCTCTTGGGTCAGAATTTTCCTATTTTTTTTTTTAAAGATTTTGTTTATTTATTTGACAGAGACACAGTGGGAGAGGGAACACAAGCAGGGGGAGTGGGAGAGGGAGAAGCAGGCTTCCCATGGAGCAGGGAGCCCGATGCGGGCTTGATCCCAGGACCCTGGGATCATGACCTGAGCCGAAGGCAGATGCTTATCAACTGAGCCACCCAGGCACCCCAGCATTTTCCTATTTTTTATTTATTTATACAGATAAATTTCATCAGAACAATATTCTCCACCTGATTTCAGAAGCAATCTAGGTTCTTTGTAGAACATTTGAAAATGAGGGAAAGTATAAAGAGGAATAAAAATTGATTCATAATTCTACCGCTCAGAGGCAACAACCATTGTCATTTTGGTATATATTTCCTTTCATTGTCTAAAAAATTTTTTGAACATAGTGGGATCTTAATGTTATACAAATGTATATTCTTTTCCCTTTTAACATTGTAGTATATTGTGTTAATTTGCTAAGGCTGCCATAACAAAATATCAGACCGGGTGACTTAAATAATAGAAATTTATTTTTTCGCAGTTCTGGAGGCTGAGGTCTCAGATCAACCCGAAGAACGGGTTCTTCCTGAGGTCTCTCTCCTTGGCTCTTTAAGACTGCCCTCTTGCTGCCTCTTCGCGTGGTTATTCCTCTGTCCACCAGGACACATTACTGGTGTTCCTTTTTGTGTGTCTTAATTGCTCCTTTAAAGAAAGACACCAGCCAGATTGGATTAGGGCCCAATCTAATGGCCTTATTTTAACTTAATTACCTCTTTATATGCCCATCCCCAAATACAATCACATTCTGAGGTATTGGGGATGACAGCTTCAACATATAAATTTTGGAAGAGATATAATTCATCTGTATCACATATTTACCTATATATTTAGAATCTCATTACAATTACCATTCTATTGTGTGTTGATGTTCTTCTTTTATTAAATATTTATTATGTTAAATTATTAGATAATATTTTCATGCTTTCAGACTTTAAAAAATTAGTCCCCTTAATTTGGATTGTTTTCTTAGGATTTATTTCTAAAGTAGAATTACAGGATCAAAGAGCAAAAACATAGTCCAGGCTCCTCATTCACATTACCAGCTTTCTTTTCAGAAATGCTGTGCCAGTTTATACTTTCACATTTGAAAGTACCCATTTCACTGTGCTTTCATAAATATTAGATTTTCTTATTTCAAAATAATTGCTGCATTATCAGGCAAAAGTGGTATGACATTTTTATTTTTTGATTATTAGTAAAGTTTGTTTTTCAAATATTTGTTATTCAATAATATTTTTTTCTTATAAATTACCTATTAGTATTATTTGCTCATTTACCATGATCTTAAATTTTCTTTATCAATTTGTTGGTGAATTTTTTATTTTTCAAGGACTTTGACCTATTGTCTGTAATACTTGCCACAAATATTTTTCTCAGTTTTTTGTTTGCCTTTTTTTTTTTTTGCCATTTAGATCCTGTCTAATTTATTTTAAAAATATATAAAACATGTTTTATGTTATTTTCAATTTCAACTACTCTTTTCCTTTATGCTTTCTTCTGTTTCTTTTATTCCTTTTTTTTTTTTTAAAGATTTTATTTATCTGACAGAGAGACACAGCGAGAGAGGGAATACAAGCAGGGGGAGTAGAAGAGGGAGAAGCAGGCTTCCCGTGGAGCAGGGAGCCCCATGCGGGGCTCTATCCCAGGACCCTGGGATCATGACCTGAGCCGAAGGCAGACGCTTAATGACTGAGCCACCCAGGCGCCCCATATTTCTTTTATTCTTGGAAAGTCTTTCTTCATAAAGAAATTAGAAAAATAACTACATTTCTCTAACTTCTTATGACTTGATCTGCTGAACTAGTGAATCTTCCTGGAATTTCTTTATGGGCACAATGTGAATTGCTCTAGACTTATTTTTTGAAATAACTGACACTTTAAAAAGCTGTTTTTTGTTCCTGATTAATGAAGTAGTCTTCATCACATATCATAGCTTTATTGTTTTCAACTGATCTAACAATTCTCAAGTCAGTACCATATGGTTTATTTATTATAGCTTTACAATTTTTTTTAATACTCAGTGAGACTACTACTGCTTCATGGTGCCCATTTTTTTGAATGGACTTTTCCTCCTTCATTCTTATAAATTAATTTGTATATTTTTTAGGTTCAGAAAATCTGATTAAGATTTTAATTAGAATGTTATTAATATTCAGGAATGTCATATCTTTTTGCTTACTCAAGCACTTAAAAAAACTCTTGGTCAAATTTTACTAGATTTTTCATATGAGTCCTCCATTTCTTTTTGTTTTTTTTCCTAGATATTTTTATGTCTTTTATGATTATGCATGAAATTTTAAAATATTTATATTTTGAAAGTGACTTTTCTAGACATATAGAAAAACATTAAATTTTTGTAACTTCATCTTGTCTTACCACTTTTATTAATTTTTAGAACTAATTCTAATAGTTTGACTCACTTGTACTTTTGGAGGTATCTAATCTTATAGCACGATGACAATCTTCTTTCTCTTTGTACTTTTCTGTTCCTTAATAATGCATTATTAAATTGACTAGAACTAAGTAGAACTTTGTTGAATATTAAATGACACTTGTTTACTCCTGCATTTAATGGGACCTCTTTTATTAGACCACTGTTTAGCTTTAGGATGGATTGTGGGCTGCAACTGATTGAATGTGGATGTCAGGCTTTACATTTATTTTTAATACATTTTATCTTATTATTTCTGGCCCATGAGCCAGAAAGTTCTCAACTTACTTAAAGGTGATGAGGCAGGCAGCCTAGTGCAGTGTTAGCCCTTAGCCCCTCTTGCCCATCTGGACCACTTGCACCTCAAGAGATAGGTCTTCTTTTAAGAAGATACTATTTTTAAAAAAAATATTTTATTTATTTATTAGAGAGAGAGGGAGAAAGCGCATGCACAAGTTGGGGGAGAGGCAGAGCAGTAGGGGGAGAGAGAATCTCAAGCAGACTCCCTGCTGATCGCCAGAGTGGAAGTGGGGCTCAACCTCACAACTCTGAGATCATGACCTGAGCTGAAACCAAGAATCAGAGGCTCAGTTGGCTGAGCCACCCAGGTGCCCCGCAAGAAGATACTATTGAACACACAGATTCCTCTACCTGTACTGGGGCATACTAGCTTCCTTCTGTTACTCAATTAACACTGTTCAACAGCTATGAATTCTGCATATTCTGCTTCATTCAGCTCACATTTCTCTATCTTGAATACAAAGATCTGAGACATCTTAGTAAATGCTCCTATGAAATCAAGATAGAATAAACCTCTGGCACCCTCATGCCTATCAGTCTAGTAATCCCAGAGGAAATGAGGCTAGTCCAGTTTATCCATGTGAACCCAATTTTCATTTTCCAGTGCTCACAAACCATCTAGAATTATCCTGAGGTTCAATATGGAATGTTTCGTGAATCCACTTTTCAATTTTTTTGGAAAATATAGACACTTGCTACCATTTGGTCTTTGGGAACCTTTCCCTTTCTCAGGATTTTGACTGTGATGGTGGGACCACTACTGTGATCTGTTCAATACTCTGAAACGTAATTGTTTTGGGTCCTGAAACTTGAATTTGCTTAAAACTGCTGGCCGTGTCCTTAACGTCCTCTACTTTTCTTGGGCTTTCATTTCTCTTAAACCACATTGACGCTTTCCTCTCCAGAATGAAGGTCATGCTCCAAATAGAGACGATTGAAACGAAATAGGCATTGACTAATTCTGACTCCACACAGCGAGTTGGTCATGATGCTTTCTTTGTTCTTGTGATAATAATCACAGTGTAAAAAAGTACATTTTGCTTACAGAATTTTTCTCTGTCTTTAATCCATTTTGGATTTTAGCTTTCAAAACAATACCTATGTATTTAGACATAGATTCCTATGTATTTAGCTTTATGTATTTAGAAAACATCCTTCTAGATTATGTGTCCTCTTTTTATTTTCCTTTTTTGTACATGAAGTTATAAACCTACGCTTATTAGTGTATACTACTTATTTAGCTAACTTTTCTTTTTCACAGAATTATTTTGTATTGTATTGTCAGCTTTTGATTGAAAGTCCTGCATCGTTCCAGACCATTTTCCCTCACCAAGTTTCTGTTTAAATATATTCAGGAAGGGCTGAAGAGACATGTGTCACAGAAAAATCGTGTGATTAGAACTGAACATAAATATTCAGATATCTATCTAGTTATATAAAGTTGTTTATGTGTATATTTATATATACAGTTGTATATAATATATTTTTAAAATTTTACATATATAAATTTATATGTTATATATAAAATGTATGTCAATTTAAGTATTTGTATATACAACTTTAAAGCGTATATTAAACAACTTAAACTCCTCTCTCAACCTTAAACTTAACTAAGCATAAGTTTATTGAAAAGATTTAAAAGTTCTTTTATTGAAGGTCCAAAGCCCTACCAAAATTTCCAAAAATATCAGTATTTTTAAATTAGAAAACAAACAAAAAGGATTTGCTTAAAAATATTGGGAAACCTTGCTGTACTGTGAACATATGCTCGGGATCTGTGTTCTGAACACTACCCATCAGGCAAGGAGTCACTCCTTTGTCGAGGGTGTTCTGCTGTGACCATCAGCACATCTCATCCTGTGGTTTGAGACTCACTGACACAGCAACTTGAACTTTCCCTTTGACCTTTGTGAAATTCAACTTTTGGCTTGCAATGAAATCTGTTTCACTGACTGTGAAATTAGGAGAATCTCCAATGAGTAAAAAATGATTAGCTTTCACTTTTGGATGAAAACATGCCAAGGACAAACATGGATTTTAAGAGATCCTTTATAGAGCATTGCACCTTATAAAACCTCACTAAGGGGCAGCACCATTGATGTTTCAGAGCTGTAGCCCTGGAGCCAAAATCTCACCTTCCAGTTCATTACCTCTCAGCTGCTTTCTGTCTGTCTTTTTTTAGGTGAATTTCCAAGTCAATTTGTTTATGACCTTGAGTAGTAGTGTTTTTAGGTATGATGACACAATTGCCAGATGATATTTACTGATGCTTTAAGTAGTGGGTTTTCAGATAGCCTCTATTTCTCTGAACTGCATTTGAATTGACACCTTGTATCTTCCATTCTCCCCAACTGAACGATTATATTTTCTGTGCAAACATAGCACTTTGTTTATGCTTTTATGATATCACTCATCACCTGTATTTCAGTGGTTTACATGTTTCCCTCTGGACGGTAAACTGTTGAAAGGCAGGATGTCTCCTTTACAAGTCTGTGCACTTCTAGCTATAGAGTGCAGGACTTGGAACATAGCACTCAGCTAAATACTGACTGCAAAGGCTCATTATTTGAAATTCTTAAATCATAAGTATTATAAGGATTGTTCAGTGGAATGCAGTGTGTGTGAGTGTGGATATAACATTATTTATATTTTATTTGCAAATTGGTGGATTCGGAGACATGCACTGTGTATAAAGTTTGTGTAAACCAGGTGATCCTGGGGACTCCCTCTTTCTCTTCCTCTATTTTCTTATATTCAAAGAGCCACATACCCAGGTCTAAAACCGGTAATTTCCTATAGAGAGAGCTCCAAAGTACCCGGAGGCCCTTTCACTTTTGAGAGCAAGCCCTGAGCTTGGTCTAAGGCTGAGGGAGGTTCAAAAGCAAATACCCAGTTTTTTCCCTAGGTAAAATTTTACTCCTTCAGACGAATGTGAAACAACTGTTTCAAAGAAGCAAATACCCGCCGCACTGGAAAAAGCAGCCGTTGCCTTGGTATCCTTTCCTTTGAAGCCAAGGAATTCTGTTGCTTCTGTGAAATAATGTTCCCTCTTTGGTGGTTCCATTTGACTCAGGGATTTTTGATTCAGCATTCAGGGGTTATGAATAAATAAGCACCAGCAGTCCGGTAACCGGGGCATCGTGACTATGTAGTAGCACATTTAATGCTCAGCTTCCCTGTGCTATATAACCTTTCCCTGCCATCTTCCTCTGTAATGGTACTCCCCCGTCCCCCTCCAGAAGAAGGCGGGAATGTCATTGCAAGCTTCAGAAGTTAGCATTAAAATGAATACTTTTTAATTTCTTTAGATGAGATGGGGCTCAGGGCTCTGGGACAATGCTGATGGATGATGTTTTAATGCAGCTGAAATGTTATTTTTACTGAACCAGGGAAAACTATAAATTTTGCTTCATTGCCACCGATGGCTCTATGCATAAAACTGTGGTGGCGCCCCTCGGCCGTGAATAATCACCTCGGCACGGCAGATGTTACTTTGCGGGGAAAGCAATTCTTATGCCGAAGAATTGTGGAAAGATTAATTGTCTACAGCTGTTTCATGGCCCACAGCAATCTTGATACATTTATGATAAGTTTAAGAGCTCACCAGAGGCAGCTCCTATTCCCTGTTGTGGGAAGGGGGGTGGGGGAAGAAGCCAGAGGCTTTATTTTGACACCTGGATTCATAGAATCTGTCAGCTCCATTACAGCTTTCATAGAAATCCGGCTGCTAGCAGTTCTGAAATGATTGTGAATGAGGTAAGATGCAGGAATTATCCATACGTAGATAAAGAAAAGGAGACTGAGAAGAATTATTCAAATTTGTGCAAATGAATTGCTTCCATTTTTCCTCCCTCTGCCAAGTGGAAATTGAACGTGACCCGCTCTGACCTTTCTCTATTAAGTGCTGCAAATTGCAGTAAATGCACAGTTCTGAGTGCCCTAATGAGACAGAGCCCCAGCAATGCCTCATTAATAAGGGGAGTTTGACCTTGCTGGTCAGCCCTTCATTCGATATTGAAAAGAAATAAGAAAAAAGAAGAGATGACCCACTGTAAATTTTGAACAATACATTTGATTTAGTTTGCATACACTCCCAGCCAGCCGGTTGTTCTCAGCCTTTTTCCCTTTCCCGTTTCCCTTCAGCCACAAGGTAGAAGGAGCCGTACTTACCTTGTAGGTGCCAGTGGAATGTGGTAACAGAGGTGTCCCAGCACCAGGCTTCACTCTGGGTGCAAAGGACCTTCATCTCCTCCGCATCTTGTTCCTTGCAAATTAGGTCCATAAGTTCTTGTCTTACCTTTTTTTTTCTTTCTTTTCTGCTCTTTTTCCTCCCTCCCTCCCTTCCTTTTTTCCTTTTAAATAAAGGAATTTTTTTTCCATTTTGAAGTGTGCATGTGTGTTTAAAAGAGGGATTGGCCCTCTGATTTTTATTGTACCTTTATGCAGACCCAGGCGGAGATACTTTCTCCTTGTCTGATGTAAGGAAATCTAGGGCAAGAGGTGGAGTAGCGCTGCTTGTTTTTGGAGAATTAAGAAACCTTATCAAACACAGAGGGTAGCAGATAGACGTGAACTGGGCCTTGGGACTTCTTACACTGGGACTTTTTTAAAAAAATTTTATTATGTTATGTTAATCATCATCCATTACATCATTAGTTTTTTTTTAATTTTTTTTTAAAGATTTTATTTATTTATTTGAGAGAGAGAGAATGAGAGATAGAGAACACGAGAGGGAAGAGGGTCAGAGGGAGAAGCAGACTCCCTGCTGAGCGGGGAGCCTGATGCAGGACTCGATCCCGGGACTCCAGGATCATGACCTGAGCCGAAGGCAGTCGCCCAACCGACTGAGCCACCCAGGCGCCCTACATCATTAGTTTTGATGTAGTGTTCCATGATCCATTATTTGTGTATAACACCCAGTGCTCCATTCAATACGTGCCCTCTTTAATACCCATCACCGGGCTAACCCATCCCCCCCACCCCCCTCCCCTCTTGAACCCTCAGTTTGTTTCTCAGAGTCCATCGTCTCTCATGGTTCGTCTCTCCCTCCAAATCCCCCCCTTCATTTTTCCCTTCCTACTATCTTCTTCTTCTTCTTTTTTTAACATATAATGTATTATTTGTTTCAGAGGTACAGGTCTGTGATTCAACAGTCTTACACAATTCACAGCGCTCACCATAAACTGGGACTTCTTAAATGTCTCACTAGTTACAGATTTAGCTTTGGACTTCCTTTAAATTACTACTAATAACACTTCTAATTCTATTCAGAGAATTTCCTAAATAGAAAGTAGCCCAATGAGCAAGGCAGGCAGAAGTTCATAAATTTATTTAAATAGTAATTCCTAATGCATAGAGTTGTGTTGAAACTTTAAAGAGGTAATTTCAAGACGCATGCCTGTACCACCTTGTAGAATCTTAACATTTGAGAGGATCCTAGAAGTTATCTTCTCCAAACTTTTTGCAAGGCAAGAATCTGTTCTGTAATATCCCTGATATTGAAGGTAAGCTAATTACTGTAGTTCCCCCCCGACCCTTATCCACAGTTTTGCTTTCCACAATTTGAGTTACCTGTGGTCAGCTGTGATCTGGAAGCAGATGATTCTCCTGAAAAATAAATCATCAGAAGGCTGATAGGCGCCTAACACTATGTCACAATGCCCACGTCATTCCCCTTACTTCCTCTCATCACGTGGGCATTTACCATCTCACGTTGGCACAAGAAGAAAAAGAAGGGTGAGTACAGTATGATATTTTGAGAGAGACCACACTGACATAATTTTATTACAGTATATTGTTATAATTGTTCTATTATTGTTGTTAATCTCTTACTGTGCCTAGTTTATCAATTAACTGTTATCATAGGTGTGTATGTAAAGGAAAAAAACATCCTATATATAAGGTTTGGTACTATCCGTCGTTTCAGGCATCCCCTGGGTGTCTTGGAAAAGAAGCCCTGTGGATAAGGAGGGGACTGCTGTACCTCAGAATCAGACTATCTCATTACTGACAGGTCTGAGTTGTCCGAAGTTCTTTCATATGTATTACTCAAGGAAAATATCGTTATTGTGTACTGATCATATTACAAGGTCCAGTTTGAATGCAGCATCTGAAACCATAAAAATGAGGTGGTTAATCCATGGGAAAACTGCTTTACCAAACTGTGTTTTGGGGTTATGCTTTTGACTTGTTGGGGGGATCTGCCTCCTGAAAGTCACTGTTTAAATTACTTGGAAATATTGTTGAAGATTTCCCCTAGAAAATATTCTTTTCATAAGGCCCCACAGGAAACTTCTGATTTTTAGGACCAGGAAAATCTGGACTTGTTCTCAGGAGCTGGTTTGATTTTATCTTAATGGGGGAATGACTTAAACTTGTTCATGTTGCCTGGTGTTTCTTTGGTTCTCGGGATGCTCAGAACCAAATCTGTAGCAAATGTATTGCCAATATGCAGAATCTTATGGCATACATTAAAAAATACTTTTTGAATAGGTGATACCTGGCTCTCGTACCAAATTAAAAGAAGTATAAAAAGAGTATAAAATGAAGAGTTGGTCTATTTTGTCCCATTTCCCAGTCAAAAAAAAAGTTCTCTTTTTAGAAGCAACCACCACTGTAGTTTCTGAATATTCTCTTCATTATAACATAAACTGAGATGGCATAGGTTATGCTCTGTGCTAAAGATGATGAAGACCCATTGAATGACTTGAAGAAGGAAGTCAAATTGACCAGTTCCACATTGGGTAGGGCTTGTTGCCATTGCTGAAATGGTGGGTTGTAGTGGTTATCTCACCATGGCTGAAATTTACATTTTCTGGATGATTAATAAGGTTGAGGGTCTTATGTTTTTGATTATTTGGATATCCTTTTTAAAACAAAAGTGTCTCAAGACTTTTTCCGTTGGGCTACTGGTACTTTTATTATGTAGTGTGTCTCTACATATTTTATTTTTTTTAATATTTTTTTATTGTTATGTTAATCACCATACATTACATCATTAGTTTTTGATGTAGTGTTCCATGATTCATTGTTGGTGCATAACACCCAGTGCTCCACGCAGAATGTGCCATCCTTAATACCCATCACCAGGCTAATCCATCCCCCCACCCCCCTCCCCTCTAGAACCCTCAGTTTGTTTTTCAGAGTCCATCGTCTCTCATGGTTCGTCTCCCCCTCTGACTTACTCCCCTTCATTCTTCCCCTCCTGCTATCTTCTTCTTTTTTTTTTCTTAACATATATTGCATTATTTGTTTCAGAAGTACAGATCTGTGATTCATCAGTCTTGTACAATTCACAGTGCTCACCATAGCACATACTCTCCCCAGTGTCTGTCACCCAGCCACCCCATCCCTCCCACCCCCCACCACTCCAGCAACCCTCAGTTTGTTTCCTGAGATTAAGAAATCCTCATATCAGTGAGGTCATATGATACCTGTCTTTCTCTGATTGACTTATTTCACTCAGCATAACACCCTCCCGTTCTAGCCACGTCGTTGCACATGGCAAGATCTCATTCCTTTTGATGGCTGCATAATATTCCATTGTGTATATATACCACATCTTCTTTATCCATTCATCTGTCGATGGACATCTTGGCTCTTTCCACAGCTTGGCTATTGTGGACATTGCTGCTATAAACATTGGGGTGCACGTACCCCTTCGGATCCCTACATTTGTATCTTTGTGGTAAATACCCAGTAGTGCAATTGCTGGATTGTATGGTAGCTCTATTTTCAACTGTTTGAGGAACCTCCATACTGTTTTCCAGAGTGGTTGCACCAGCTTGCATTCCCACCAATAGTGTAGGAGGGTTCCCCTTTCTCCACATCCCCGCTAACATCTGTCGTTTCGACTTGTTAATTTTAGCCATTCTGACGGGCGTGAGGTGGTATCTCATTGAGGTTTTGATTTGGATTTCCCTGATGCCGAGCGATGTTGAGCACTTTTTCATGTGTCTGTTGGCCATTTGGATGTCTTCTTTGGAAAAATGTCTGTTCATGTCTTCTGCCCATTTCTTGATTGGATTATTTGTTCTTTGGGTGTTGAGTTTGATAAGTTCTTTATAGATTTTGGATACTAGCCCTTTATCTGATATGTCATTTGCAAATATTTTCTCCCATTCTGTCGGTTGTCTTTTGGTTTTGTGGACTGTTTCTTTTGCTGTGCAAAAGCTTTTTATCTGGATGAAATCCCAATAGTTCATTTTTGCCCTGGCTTCCTGTGCCTTTGGCGATGTTTCTAGGAAGAAGTTGCTGTGGCTGAGGTGGAAGAGGTTGCTGCCTGTGTTCTCCTTTAGGATTTTGATGGACTCCTGTCTCACGTTTAGGTCTTTCAACCATGTGGAGTCTATTTTTGTGTGTGGTGTAAGGAAATGGTCCAGTTTCATTCTTCTGCATGTGGCTGTCCAATTTTCCCAACACCATTTATTGAAGAGAATGTCTTTTTTCCATTGGACATTCTTTCCTGCTTTGTCAAAGATTAGTTGACCATAGAGTTGAGGGTCCATTTCTAGGCTCTCTAGTCTGTTCCATTGATCTATGTGTCTGTTTTTGTGCCAGTATCATACTGTCTTAATGATGACAGCTTTGTAATAGAGCTGGCAGTCCGGAATTATGATGCCGCCAGCTTTGCTTTTCTTTTTCAAGATTCCTCTGGCTATTCAGGGTCTCTTCTGGTTCCATACAAATTTTAGGATTATTTGTTCCATTTCTTTGAAAAAGGTGGATAGTATTTGATGGGGATTGCATTGAAAGTGTAGATTGCTCTAGGTAGCACTGACATCTTCACAATGTTTGTTCTTCCAATCCATGAGCATGGAACGTTTTTCCATTTCTTTGTGTCTTCTTCAATTTCTTTCATGAGTATTTTATAGTTTTCTGAGTACAGATCCTTTGCCTCTTTGGTTAAATTTATTCCTAGGTATCTTATGGTTTTGGGTGCAATTGTGAATGGGATCGACTCCTTGATTTGTCTCTCTTCTGTCTTGTTGTTGGTGTAGAGGAATGCCACTGATTTCTGTGCATTGATTTTATATCCTGCTACTTGACTGAATTCCTGTATGAGTTCTAGCAGTTTTGGGGTGGAGTCTTTTGGGTTTTCCACATACAGTATCATATCATCTGCAAAGAGTGAGAGTTTGACTTCCTCTTTGCCGATTTGGATGCCTTTGATTTCTTTTTGTTGTCTGATTGCTGTGGCTAGGACTTCTATTACTATGTTGAATAGCAGTGGTGAGAGTGGACATCCCTGCCGCGTTCCTGACCTTAGGGGAAAAGCTCTCAGCTTTTCCCCATTGAGAATGATATTCGCTGTAGGTTTTTCATAGATTGCTTTTATGATATTGAGGTATATACCCTCTTTCCCTATACTCTGAAGAGTTTTGATCAAGAAAGGATGCTGTACTTTGTCAAATGGTTTTTCTGCATCTATTGAGAGGATCATATGATTCTTGTTCTTTCTTTTGTTAATGTATTGTATCACGTTGATTGATTTGCGGATGTTGAACCAGCCTTGCAGCCCAGGGATAAATCCCACTTGGTCATGGTGAATAATCCTTTTAATGTACTGTTGGATCCTATTGGCTAGTATCTTGGTGAGAATTTTGCATCCATGTTCATCAAGGATATTGGTCTGTAATTCTTCTTTTTGATGGGGTCTTTGTCTGGTTTGGGGATCAAGGTAATGGTGGCCTCATAAAATGAGTTTGGAAGTTTTCCTTCCATTTCTATTTTTTGGAACAGTTTCAGGAGAATAGGTATTAATTCTTCTTTAAATGTCTGATAGAATTCCCCTGGGAAGCCATCTGTCCCTGGGCTTTTGTTTGTTGGGAGATTTTTGATGACTGCTTTAATTTCCTTAGTGGTTATAGGTCTGTTCAGGTTTTCTATTTCTTCCTGGTTCAATTTTGGTAGTTGATACATCTCTAAGAATGCACCCATTTCTTCCAGGTTATCTAATTTGCTGGCATAGAGTTGCTCGTAATATGTTCTTATTATTGTTTGTATTTCTTTGGTGTTGGTTGTGATCTCTCCTCTTTCATTCATAATTTTGTTGATTTGGGTCATTTCTCTTTTCTTTTTGATCAGTCTGGCCAGGGGTTTATCAATGTTGTTAATTCTTTCAAAGAACCAGCTCCTAGTTTCGTTGATCTCTTCTGCTGTTCTTTTGGTTTCTATTTCATTGATTTCTGCTCTGATCTTTATTATTTCTCTTCTCCTGCTGGGTTTAGGCTTTGTTTGCTGTTCTTTCTCCAGCTCCTTTAGGTGTAGGGTTAGGTTGTGTATTTGAGACCTTTTTTGTTTCTTGAGAAAGGCTTGTATTGCTATATACTTTCCTCTCAGGACTGCCTTTGCTGTATCCCAAAGATTTTGAACAGTTGTGTTTTCATCATTGGTTTCCATGAATTTTTTTAATTCTTCTTTAATTTCCTGGTTGACCCATTCATTCTTTAGTAGGATGCTCTTTAGCCTCCATGTCTTTGAGTTCTTTCTGACTTTCCTCTTGTGATTGAGTTCTAGTTTCAAAGCATTGTGGTCTGAAAATATGCAGGGAATGATCCCAATCTCTTGGTACCGGTTGAGACCTGATTTGTGACCCAGGATGTGATCTATTCTGGAGAATGTTCCATGTGCACTCGAGAAGAATGTGTATTCTGGTGCTTTGGGATGGAATGTTCTGAATATGGCTGTAAAGTCCATTTGGTCCAGTGTTTCATTTAAAGTCTTTATTTCCTTGTTGATCTTTTGCTTAGATGATCTGTCCATTTCAGTTAGGGGGGTGTTAAAGTCCCCCACTATTATTGTATTGTTGTCAATGTGTTTCTTCGCTTTTGTTATTAATTGCCTTATATAATTGGCTGCTCCCACGTTAGGGGCATAGATATTTACAATTGTTAGATCTTCTTGTTGGATAGACCCTTTAAGTAGGATATAGTGTCCTTCTTCATCTCTTATTACAGTCTTTGTTTTAAAATCTAATTTGTCTGATATAAGGATTGCCACCCCAGCTTTCTTTTGGTGTCCATTAGCATGGTAAATGGTTTTCCACCCCCTCACTTTCAATCTGGGGGTGTCTTTGGGTCTAAAATGAGTCTCTTGCAGACAGCATATTGATGGGTCTTGTTTTTTAATCCAGTCTGATAGCCTGTGTCTTTTGATTGGGGCATTGAGCCCATTTACATTCAGGGTAACTATTGAAAGGTATGAATTTAGTGCCATTGTATTGCCTGTAAGGTGACTGTTACTGTATATTGTCTGTGTTCCTTTCTGATCTATGCTGCTTTTAGGCTCTCTTTTTGCTTAGAGGACCTCTTTCAATATTTCTTGTAGGGCTGGTTTTGTGTTTGCAAATTCCTTTAGTTTTTGTTTGTCCTGGAAGCTTTTTATCTCTCCTATTTTCAATGATAGCCTAGCTGGATATAGTATTTTTTTTTTTTTAAGATTTTATTTATTTATTTGAGAGAGAGAATGAGAGAGAGAGCAAGCACATGAGAGGGGGGAGGGTCAGAGGGAGAAGCAGACTCCTGCTGAGCGGGGAGCCCGATGCGGGACTCGATCCCGGGACTCCAGGATCATGACCTGAGCCGAAGGCAGTCGCCCGACCAACTGAGCCACCAAGGCGCCCTGCTGGATATAGTATTCTTGGCTGCATATTTTTCTCATTTAGTGCTCTGAAGATATCATGCCAGTCCTTTCTGGCCTGCCAGGTCTCTGTGGATAGGTCTGTTGCCAATCTAATGTTTCTACCATTTTAGGTTACATATCTCGTCTCCCGAGCTGCTTTCAGGATTTTCTCTTTGTCTCTGAGACTCCTAAGTTTTACTATTAGATGTCGGGGTGTTGACCTATTTTTATTGATTTTGAGAGGGGTTCTCTGTGCCTCCTGGATTTTGATGCCTGTTTCCTTCGCCACATTAGGGAAGTTCTCTGCTATTATTTGCTCCAATATACCTTCTGCCCCTCTCTCTCTTTCTTCTTCTTCTGGGATCCCAATTATTCTAATGTTGTTTCGTCTTATCGTATCGCTTATCTCTCGAATTCTGCCCTCGTGATCCTGTAGTTTTTTATCTCTCTTTTTCTCAGCCTCTTTATTTTCCATCATTTGGTCTTCTATATCGCTGATTCTTTCTTCTGCCTCATTTGTCCTAGCAGTTAGTGCCCCCAATTTTGATTGCACCTCATTAATAGCCTTTTTGATTTCAACTTGGTTAGATTTTAGTTCTTTTATTTCTCCAGAAAGGGTTTCTCTAATAACT
Source organism: Zalophus californianus (assembly GCF_009762305.2). Classification (NCBI taxonomy): domain Eukaryota; kingdom Metazoa; phylum Chordata; class Mammalia; order Carnivora; family Otariidae; genus Zalophus; species Zalophus californianus. Next base: position 67,492,536 of record NC_045596.1, read on the forward strand.
TCCATACTTTTTTCAAGCCCAGCTAGTATCTTTAAAGTCATGATTCTGAACTCTAGGTCCAACATCATACTAATGTCAGGACCTACTATTGAGTAGGTCCCTGGCAGACGGTACTACCTCTTGTTCTTTCTGTTGAGGTGATTTTTTTCGTCTTGTCATTTTGTCCAGAGGAGAACAGATGAATGAGAGAACAGAATGCTAACAGGTTAACAACGTCTCCAGCAAATATACTGTATACAAATCAGAAAAGACCTGAAACTGGGGGACAAGAAAGGGAAAGAAAGAAGAGAAAAAAAAAAAAAGGAAAAAGAAAAAGATAAAAACAAACAAAAACAGAACAAAACAAAACAAAAAAACAGTATGAACAAATATGATCAGGCTAGTGCATAGATCAGTGTCACACACTAGATTTTGGGCGTATTTTGGTCTGTTAGAAGAAAGTGCCTGCTAAAATTTATATATGTACAAAATAAGGGTTGATACAATGAAGGGATGGCAGATGACTGTAAAGATGAAAATTATAAAAGATTTTATAAAAGGAATTGATAAGATAAGAAGTTGTTTTTAAAAAGAACGAAGAAGATTTAAAAAGAAAAAAAAGGAAAAAAAGAAAAAAACGGGAGAGAATGTGATCAGGCAGGAGAATAGAACAAAGACATACACTAGTGATTTAGGGTATATTTTGATCTGTTAGAAGAAATTGTATCTCAAAATTTTAAAGAGAGAACAACTTATATATATATGCCAAAAATAAGGGTAACTACTATGAAGGGATAAAAATATGACTCTAAAAATGAAAAATAAAAAATGTTTTTTTTTAAAAAAGGGATTGATAAGACGTTGTTTGAAAAAGGGAAAAAGAAAAATTCAAAAAAAAACAGTTAAAAAAATTAACTTTGAAAAACTAATGAATTATGGTAAAAAAGCCATGAATTCTATGTGCAGTATTCCCCTAGCGCTGGAGTTCTCCCGTTCTCCTTGATCGGTAAACTTGGTCTTGGCTTGCTGGCTGTTCCTGCTGATCTTCTGGGGGAGGGGCCTGTTGCCGTGGTTCCCAAATGTCTTTGCCGGAGGCTGAATTCCCCCGCCCTTGTGTGTCCAGGCTAAGCAAGCTGCTCTGGTTTGCTTTCAGGAGCTTTTGTTCCCTGCAAGCTCTTGGTACAGCTTTGGAGGACCAGGGTGAAAATGGTGGCCTCCCAATATCCGCCCGGAGGAGCTGAGAACTCGCGGCCCCGCTCCTCAGTGCGCCCCCAGAGAAAAGCAGTCACTCCCGTCTCCCCGGTCTCCGGCCACACTCCGTGCTCCCCCGACCTGTGACAGCGTTGTTATCTCTGGCACCCGACCCCGTGTGGAGTCTCCAAACCCAGCAGATCCCTGCAGTGCGTTCCCACGCCGCTCCTCCCAGGGAAGGAAGGGGTGTCTCCCCGGCTCTGCTGCTTGTTGGGTCCCTGCTGGAGGAGCAGTGGCCCGACTGGGCTGCGGATCACAGTTTATGGCAACCCCGAGCTGAGAGCCCGCGCCTTGGCTCCGTCTCTGCAGCCGGCTTCCCCGCTCTGATACCTGGGAGCTCTGGCGCACTCAGGCTCCCCCGGTCACTGTGACCCCGAGGGTCCTGAGACCACACTGTCCCGCGAGGGTTCCACCACCCGCTTAGCCACTGCAGTGACGTCCCTCAGCGGAGCAGACTTCTAAAAGTTCCGATTTTGTGCTCCGTGGCTCTATCACTTGCCAGAAGCGGCTGACGGAGGCCCCCTCCCCCGCCGTCTATCCTCCCGAATATCGCCTCGGATTCACTGCTCCGCAGGTCCTACCTTCCAGAAAGTGGTCGCTTTTCTGTTCAGTGTTGTTACTCTTCTTATCTTCGATCTCCTGTTGAGTTCGTAGGTGTTCAGAATGGTTTGATCCCTATTCAGCTGAATTCCTGAGACCAGACGAAATCTAGGTCTCCTATTGTCTCCGCCATCTTGCTCCGCCCCCCCTACATATTTTATATACAAGACCTTTGTCAGTCATGTATTACAATTTACAAATATCTATCAACAGTAGAATATTTACATAAATGGCAACATATTCATGCCATGGAATATTATACAGTAATGAAAATAAACTTTAACCTTGTGTGGCAACATGGGTCATTCCAGGCATGAAAGAGTACATATTACATGGCTTCATTTTTTGAAGTCCCCAAACAGGTAAAACTCATCCCTGGCATTGGAAGTTAAGGCGGTGGTTACTTTTAGAGATAGGGTGGTCAATGATTAGGAGGACGCACAAGAGGGATTCTGAAATGTTGCTTATTTTCAATTTCTTGACCTGGGTAGGGGCTATAGAGATATATTCATTTTTGATAATTAGCTGAGCTCCAAACTTTTGTGCACTTTCCCGTATGAAATAATATTTCTGCAAAAAGTAAAAAAAAAAAGGTATTTGGCTGTAAATTTGACAGAACATGTTCAGTGATGAATTTACCAAAACTGGGTTATTATCTGTTTCTAACAAACAATACAAGTCAGAAGAATATACAGATTTCCCTGCTGAAAAATAAAATGGTATTTGGAATGAGAGTTGAGGGTGGTGAGAAGTTGGAAGTGAATACAATCTAGCATTTTCTAAGAGACATAGCTTTCCATCCTGTATGGAAAGTCTGTCCTGAAACAATATTATAACTTAAGGCTTGGATACAGGCAGGGTGTAGTGAATGACAAGACCTAGCTGGGGCTGAATGCCAACTGGCTGCCTCTGGTCCAGTGAGGCATAAATCCCTGCAGAAAAACACAGAAAAACAAGCAACTTTGAAAAGGCAAAATATTCAATAATTTCAAGATGCAAAGATATTGTGTGTGTATGTGTGTCTGTGTGTGCCTTTTTTTTTTTTCCCTCATGGGATGAATCAGAAAACAGTTTCTTAAATAGGTTTTACATAATTAAAGACATCTCTATGCCTAAAGGAAACCAACCAAATCAGAGAGTGGAGTCTGGAGCAAATTCCTTGATTTTTGATTCACTCTAAGGATTACATTGTCATTTAATTCTAATTACACAAATCTTTTTCTTTCTTTCATTCGTTTGTTCATTGATAGTGTGTCCTCTGCTTTCAGGCTGCCTGGATTTACGTTTGGATTCAGCTTCATATAAACTGTGTGAGTGGGCACATTATTTGATCTCTCTGCAAAGTGGGGATAGAAATAGTATGCATCCCATAGGGCTCATTTGAGGATTGAATGAGAACATGCATGCTGGATGCTTATAACAGTGGATGCCATGTAGTAATACCTTGATTAGTATTAGCTATTGTTAATAGTATTAATATTGACAAGCAGGGCTTGTCAGTTGACCCTTGTGTCAGGGCTCCAGGTTTCTCCAGGCTCTAGAAACACTTTTCCCTCCTCTTGCCTTTTAGACTTGAGGGACGTAATGGAGTTGATTGTTAATATCTGGGAGGCTTCATCATCTTTTGTGGATTCCTTTAGCTCTCTTCACAACTTCAAAAACTCTCTTTAAGTCATATCTTAGGAGCATGCCATTGGCTTTGTACCAAGACCTTACTAATACATCTATGTTACATTTAAATTACTCCAAAAACTAATAGGAAAGAATCAGAGTTTAATTTTTTAACTGAATTAAATTAAAATTAAAAATTTTTAAGGATGGCCATAGAATATTCTCATGTACAAGCATGAAACTATTATAGATTCAAGTGTACCATCTGGTTAATCCCGTGGTTACCACCAAGAAGAAACATTTCTCCCCCGAGTAAATTGGTGAATACTGCCTAACCAGATCGTCCACTTATAGAAAATGATTTGGCCAAAATTCTAACTAGATATTGAGATTCCTGCTTATACCTGCACTGGACCAGGGTCAGTGATTCATTTGTAATTGCCTGCCTGCAGTAATGTTTAGGAACTTAATGACTTTATGTTGACTATCTGGGAGCTGGTAGTCAGTGTTTTTTTCACACTCAGACCATTGATTATTTTTTTAAGAAAGAGTGTTGGTCTCGCAGGATGAGGAAATGAGGAGATATCCCCTTTGCCTTTCCTGTGGATATATATATATTTTTAAAACAATCTTTTTTTTTTTCAAGATTTTACTTCTTTATTTGAGAGAGACAGAGAGAGAGAGAGTGCTTGGGAGTACAAGAGTGGGGGGTGAGGCAGAGGGAGAGGGAGACTCCCTGCTGAGCCAGGGAGCCGGATGTGGGGCTCCATCCCAGGACCCTGGGATCATGACCTGAGCTGAGGGCAGACGTTTAACTGACTGAGCCACCCAGGCGCCCCTTGTGGATATTTTTTTTTAGCTTGGTATTTTGAGCAGGTCTTTGCCCAAACTTGCATTTTGTTGCTCTCAGCTCTCGTGACATTCTCTTCCATCTCTCTGACTGCTTCTTCCCACTTGGTTAGGTCCAGGGCCAGGCCACCCTTGGCAATACTGTGAGCCCCTCTGTGGAAGACGTGGGGACAAGATCTAACTAGAGATTAGATTCTCACCCTTCTAGCATCTCTCTGTGCCAACTCCCAGCCCAGGCAGCCCTCCCTGGCTGCTCTTCTCTCTGCCTAGTTCTACTTGGTTCTGAGCTCCCAATGCTAGAAGTCCTGAAAACAGAGTATCATAGTGGGCTGGCTTTTTAAAATTTTAATTTCTTTACTTTTTGTTTTATTTATAAGGGTCACATTTAAAAAAATTATAGACTTGGCATATTTTTATTAACTGGTCCTTTAATTAGCCAAGGAAATGAAATCTTATTAGAAGCAAGGTGATCACACAGGGTAGAAGCAGATGAGGCATGTCTTGCAATGGTTTTTCCCAGAAACCATGTCCCTCATCGAAGGAAGAATGCTGCCTGAGATACTGCTTGCTCAGATCGCTTTTGATAGGAAAAATTCAATTCTTTCTATAATACTGATCTTTTATTACAGAAGAACTTCACAAGTTATCTATAAATTAAACATAAAGAATATTTATGAACATATTGGGCTCTCCTAGTTGTTGGCCCATCCAGAATCAACAAAGCTGCATCCTCGTTTGAGGTCAGGGTGGGGAGAGAGCAGTGTCAAATTCCCTTTATAAAGAACATCTGTGTCTCTACTTCTGGTGTCTTGGAGAGCTGTTTCCTCCAAGAGCTCTAGTTCAGTGGGTTGTTACTAGGCATTTACCTGTAATAAGGGGTCTTTGGGGAAGGATGTAAAGCTGCTTGAGCCATAATATGCTAAGTTGCCTTGTGAAGTAGTTATGTTAGACAGGTAGAAATAAATTTTCTAATTTATTGCCTCCCCCTCCCCCCTTTTTTTGGATACACGTGTGGTCCAAGTATGACTTCAGGAATGCTGACTTAAAGACCCTGGATGTGGATGTTTCACCTTGTGTTTTGTGATGTGATTTGAAGTTGTGGGGTTCAGACCTGATGGCCAAGAAAGAATTCTTGAGACGTCTTCAAGTGCAAAAAGGTGGTGTTTTATTAAAGCATGGGGACAGGGCCCGTGGGCAGAAGGAGCTGCACTGGGGTCATGAGGAGTGGCTGATTATACACTTTCAAGTTGGGACGGGGCTAGAGATGGCCTGTCTCTAACGAATTTTGGAAGCAAAGTTTCCAGGACCTTGAGGGGGCCAACTATTGTTAGGAAAACATCATTTATTACAGTCTCGTAAAAACTCAGTCATGAGAGACCCTTCAGTTGTATATCGGTGGGTCATATGCTTGGAGGATGATTGCTAACATATATTTTAGGGGGTAGAGATAAATGGAAGTTTCCAAAGGAATTTTTACGTGTTAAAAGTAGTCTTACAGGATCCTGGTCGGGGGGAGGGCCAGGATGATGTTAAGCTAAGATTGCGTTTTGCCCTTAGCAAAGCATTAACACCGAGGAAGCTGAGTTCCCAGAGGAATGTCACTCTGCCTGTTTCAGGGACTTGTTAGTGGGTTGTAAGTAGTAAGGAAATTTAATTTAATTTAAATCCCGACTTCTCTATTTAAGCTGCATAATATATGGCAAGTTTTATAGAAAATCTTTATAACTCTGTTTCCTCACCTGAGATAATATTACTCTACAAACTGTTGCTGGGAGGATTAAAGTAGACAAGAAGGGTGAATGCCTGTCTCAAAGTTTGGCACGTGGTAAGCACTCAACTCATGTTTGGCGTGTAAAAGGGAGTCACTTGTAGTCCAGACGGCATAGATGGATATTGTTGTAAATCAACGTGTAAACTTAGAGTTCTTACTTTTCCCAAACTGTAATTTGGGGATGTTAAGGTGAAGAGAGTAGATAGGTGGCTGCTACAGATAAAGTTTGATAGTAACATCAACAGGCTAGTTTATTGTTAAGCCAAAAACTAACACATGTTGTTTTCCTAGTGTAAAATTTAAATTATAAATAAGGAAAAAAACACTCTTGATATGTGGAGCCTATATGCTAATAGTGTTAAGGATACAAGAATTTGCCACCCCAAAATATGCCTCTTTGGAGGCATATGGACTATTTTGAGTGAAAAGATATTGAAAACCAGAGGATACAGTGAAAGCTCTAAAAACAGGACATCTGTTTTCTTTTTGTAAAGGAAATTTCCATTTGTAGAGGTGTCTCCCTCTCCAGTACCAGGAAGAGGACTCCTATAAACTCTTATCAATGGAGAAGGCACTGACTTGAATCTGCATAACAAACCTTATCAGATGATCCTTGTTATCATAATTTTCCTGGTCACCTTGCCCTGCCTAGAACCCCCAAACCTGTTTCTCTTTGGTTAGCCTAAGATGGCATATAAACACTAATTCTTTTTTCAGTTTAATTAATCATTTATTATTATTATTATTATTTTAACATGGAGCCCAATTCAGGGCTTGAACTCATGACCCTGAGGTCAAGACCTGAGCTGAGATCAAGAGTCGGACACTTAACCGACTGAGCCAGCCAGGTGCCCCATAAGCTCCAATTCTAATCACTTCTTTGAGTTACTCATTGCTGGGTGCTCCCATGTGTACATGCATAGTGCACATGTTAATAAACTTCTGTTTGTTGTTCTCTTGCTAACCTGTCATTGGCCCGTCTAATATATAGGGCCCCAGCTGGGGAACCTCAGATGAGCAGAGGGAAAGGTTTTTTTCTTTCTCTATACCTAGTTAGTTCTATGTATTAAAAAAAAAAAAAAAAATTACTCAGCTTTGATGATTTTATGTATTTATTTAAAAATTTTAATTGTAAAATACACATAAGATAAAATTTGCTATCTTAACCATTTTTTAAGAGTACATTTCAGTGGCATTAAGTGTATACACATTGTTGGGTTATGAGCGCTACCATCCATCTACAGAATATTTTAAGTCTTGCAAAACTGAAGCTGTACCAACTAAACAGTAATTCCTCTTTCCACTCCTCCACCACCCCCACAACTGAAAACTGTCATTCCACTTTCTGTCTCTGAGTTCTTATTTTTTTTTAAATATCATTTCCTTTCTTATGGGTTGAGTGAATTGCCTTCTCCTGAGACTACTCCTCATCTAAAACTGGCATAGCATGGTCTTCCCATCTTGATAGATTTGTTCATTGATCCCTGCATTCATTTATTCATTGAAAAGGGATTCATTGTTTCCCTACTATGTGCCAGGCCCTGTATGTTCCTAGAGGACTGGGACAATGCTCTGTACCTTATGTGGGCTGACCAGGTGTCAGGCTTAGAGTAACTGTCTCATATGGAATCTTCTGTTAATCTGTTGGTGTGCAGAAATATGCATATATTTGAATCTGGCATGTGTCATTTGTAAAGGCTTGGGAAACATTACAAATATTGTTGCATAAATTTTTCTCCAACAATCAAATGATAAACTACATGCTGGTAATGAATGTGGGATGTCTAAAGCAAGGCATTTTAATGCTTCAGATCTTTTACATGCATCATTGTGATTAGTCTTCTACTAGTTTCTTTTACATTTTGGGCTTGTATTTATTTTGGCTTTTGTGCATAGTATATATAACTAGTACTTTAAATTTTATTTAGTTAACAAAAAGATATACTAAAAAATGAATGACGAAGATAGAGGAATTTGTCTCTAAAAGAAGTAAAGAACTGAGATATTGTTAGGAAAATTCAGGTAAAAATTTTGGGTATTTTGAGTTTCTTTTTTGGCCATAGTGGAGCCTGAATTTACCTTTTTAACTGAAATAACCAAAAGCTGATATCAAAAGATATGAAACAAGATGGTTCTGAAGACATTGGATATTAAGCAGTGAAGCAAATTATTTCTAAGAAAGTAAACAAATAAGGTGAGTCTTACCATTGTTTCAGCTCTTTGCCTGGAGCATTTTCCCGGGGAGGTGGACCCAGACAGAGCCTATCACTCACAAGGGGTTGAGGAAAGGGATCTGGGGGTCTGGGGAGATAGAGTTTCAATGCAACTACTGGAGAGGAGAGAGCAGCACAAAGCCCCTGCAGAGAACTGCAGGGGGTCCCAGTTGAGTATGCCGTTGATTACTGATTACTGCTTGGCATAAAAAACTAACCAAGGGTGAGGAAAGAACCACCCCAAAGAGTTAGAGGGAATAAATTCTAGAACACACACAGGACTGGGAATAGTACCTGGTCTCAATAGCCAGAGCAGAAAACCTCATAATTCATTGGTCCGTGGGTAGAGCACTAAGAAGGGTTTTGCTTCAGCAGAGAAAAAAATTGGACTTAGAGCCAATGCTACTCTAATCCAGTAATAAGAAAAATTAATCAATTAAAACTGAACCAGAAATGCCTAGATGATAGAATTAGTACGAAAGGTTTTAAAACAGTTATCGTGATGGTATTCGGTGTGTTTAAGAAGCTAATGAGAAGACTGAGCCTGTTAGGTAGACACAAGGAAAAAAAAGAAAAAATCCAAGTCAAAGGAAACTATAATGCCTAAGATGAAACAGACACTGGATGAGATTAATAGCAGATTGGATACTGTAAAAGAAAAGAGTAGTGAATTTGGATACAGAGTAATCAACTTTCCAAATGAGACACAGAAAGAAAAACGAAAAAAAAAATTAACACCGGTGAGATCTACAACAATTTCAGGCAGCTAAATGTACATGAAATAGGAGTCCCCAAAGGAGAGGGGAACAGGACAAATACTTGAAAAAAAATAATTGTCAAAAATGATGATGAAAATCATTAGCTCACAAATCCAGCAAACTCAGTAAACTTCGAGCACAAAAAACATGAAGAAAATGACACCAGAGGCTATCATAAGCAAATTCTGTAAAACCAGTGAAAAAGAACAAATCTTAAAAGCAGCCAGAGAAACATAATGTACACAGAAACAAAAATAAGCATGACAGATTTCTTGTTAGACCCAATGCAAGCTAGAAGGTAGTGAAACAACATTTTAAAGTAATGAAAGAAGAAAAAAAAAAAGCCAAACCCTGTCAACCTAGAATTTTATACCTGGTGAAAATGTATAGGTAGTCTTTGCTTTGCACAGTCAGGTGAGACTATAAAAAAGACCATGCAAAATGAAATTGTGTAAAGCAATCTTAATCAATGGGAAAAATTACTGTTGTTCCATGACCTTTAAGAATTTTGCCAAAATGGGACTTCTAGAGAAGATGGTGGTATAAGGGCATCCTAAGCTTACCTCATCTCATGGATGCAACTAGATAATATGCACATCAGTGTAAATAACCCAGAAAATGACCCAAAGATTGGCAGAACAGACTTTCCACAGTTAATGTAGAGAAGAGGCCACATTGAAGAGGGAAGAGATGCAGTGGGGAGCTAAATGGACCCATGTAACTGTCTGAGGGAGGGAGGGACGCTGTGGGCTCAGAGAGGGGAGAGGAACAGACCCTCACATCAGGCATCCCAGGCACAGGGACCCCCCACAGGAAAGTTGAATCCCTATAACATTTGGCTTTAAAAACCAGAGGGGTGTTAAAAAAACAAAACAAAGAAACAAAAAAACCCACAGAGGGGTGTAATTTCATGAGTTCTTACAATCAGCAGGGCTTAACACCTGGAACTTTAAAAATCAGCAGGTTTGGCTTTGGGAGAGCCAGGAAGGTGAGAGGAAACTGAGCCCCTGCCCTTAAAGAGACAGCACAGCAAACAGCCCCACAGAGACAGAGCATAGAAACAACAGTTTGAAAAATGCCTGTGGTATACAAGAGAGAGATTTAATAATCTCAGAGTATGCACTGGAGGGGCAGGGATTGTTAGAGATTTCTCCAGGAACAAAGTTGCTGGTGGGCACCATTTCCCCTCCCACCTCTCAGCCTACACACAAGGACATTTGCAGGAACTGATTGTGGCACAAACACTGTCTTACCTAACTTGCTAACAGCATGCATGCCACTGTGTGCTTCTGTGGATCTGCCCCCTCCAACCTGGCTGGCCTGGGTGGGAGTTCTGAGAGGTTGCAGGTCCCCTCCCACAGCAGATGTGTATAAACCTTGCTAACACTGCATGCCCTGAGCATGGAGCCTCCTTGGGATTCTTTTATGTGTAAACATCAGTCAAGAGATTCCCAAAATAAAAGGATGTAAAGTATGACACCATACACCTAAAACATGGGGCGGAAGAGGAGTAAAGAATGGGTTCAAACTTAGGCAACCATCAACTTAATATAGACTGCTATATGCAGAAGATGTTATATACAAAATCGTAACCACAAGTCAAGACCCAGTAATAAAATAAAGAGAAAAGAATCCAAGTATATCACTAAAGAAATCCACCAAACCATGAAAGAGAACAATAGAAGAAAGGAACAAAGAAGAACTACAAGAACAATAGTAAAACAAATAATACAATGGCAATAAGTACATTACTATCAATATAGTTACTCTGAATGTAAATGGACTAAACACTCCAATCAAAAGACATAGGGTGAATGAATGGATTAAAAAAAAGCAAGATTCACCTATATGCTACCTACAAGAGTCTCATTTCAGACCTAAAGACACAAACAGTTTGAAAGTGAAGGGATGGAAAAGTATTTATTGCACAAATGGAAGTGAAAAGAAAGCTGGGGTAGCAAGACTTACATAGGACAAAATAGACTTTAAACAATGACTGTAATAAGAGACAATGAAAGACACTATATAGTCATACAGGGAAGAATCCAACCAGAAGATACAACAATTGTAAATATTTATGCACCCAACAAGGGAGCACCCAAGTTTGTAAAATATTTAATAACAAACATAAAGGAATGAATTGATAGCAATACAATAATAGTAGGGGACTTTAACACCCCACTTATATCAATGGATATATCATCCAAACAGATATAAATCCAAACAAACAAGGAAACAATGGCTTTCAATGGGTCCAATTACATTGGATCAGATGAATCATCTAAGATATATTCAGAATATAAAACAGCAGAATACACATTCTTTTCAAGTGCACATGGAGCATTCTCCAGAATAGATCACATATTAGGCCACAAAACAAGTCTCAACAACTTCAGAAAGATCAAAGTCATACCATGCATCTTTTTTTTTTTTTTTTTAAAGATTTTATTTATTTATTTGAGAGAGAATGAGAGATGAGAGCACGAGAGGGAAGAGGGTCAGAGGGAGAAGCAGACTCCCTGCTGAGCAGGGAGCCCGATGCGGGACTCGATCCCGGGACTCCAGGATCATGACCTGAGCCGAAGGCAGTCGCTTAACCAACTGAGCCACCCAGGCGCCCCCATGCATCTTTTCTGACTACAATGCTATGAAACTAGAAATCAATGATAAGAAAAAATCTGGAAAGAACATGTTACTAAATAACATGTTAGTTAAAGAACATGTTACTAAACAATGAATGTGTCAGCCAAGAAATCAAAGAGGAAATAAAAAAATACATGGAAACAAATGAAAATGAAAATACAAGGTCCAAAATATTTAGGATGCAGCAAAAGCTGTTCTTAAAGGGAAGTTTATAGCCATGCAGGCCTACCTCAAGAAGCAAGAAAAAAATCTCAGATAAACAGTATAACCTTATACCTAAAGGAGCTAGAAAAAGAAAAGCAAAAAGACCCAAAGCCAGTAGAAGGAAGGAAATAATAAAGATTAGAACAGAAATACATGAAATAGAAACAAACAAACAAACAACAATAGAACAGATCAAGAAACCAGGAGCTGGTTCTTTGAAAAGATCAACAGAGTTGGCAAGTGTCTAGCCAGACTCATGGGTAAAAAAATGAGGACTCAAATAAATAAAATCAGAAATGAAAGAAGAGAAATAATTGACACCACAGAAATACAAAGGATTATAAGAGACTATTATGAAAAATTATATGCCAATGAATTGGACAACCTAGAAGAAATGGATAAATTCCTAGAAACATCTAACCTCCCAAACTGAAGCAGGAAGAAATAGAATATTTGAATGGACCAATTACTTGCAATGAAATTGAATCAGTAATCAAGAAACTCCCGACAAACAAACGTCCAGGACCACACACTTTAATGGGTAAATTCTACCAAACATTTAAAGAAGAGTTAATACCTACTTTTTTCAAACTATTCCAAAAAATAAAAGAGGAAGGAAAACTTACAAACTCATTCTATGAGGCCAGCATTACCATGATACCAAAACCAGATAAAGACATTACAAAAAAAGAGCTACAGGCCAGTATCTCTGATGAACATAAATGCAAAAATCCTCAGCAAAATATTAGCAAACCATATCCAACAATACATTAAGAAAATCACTCACCATGATCAAGTGGGAATTATACCTGGAAGCAAGGGTGGTTCAATATTCACAAATCAATCAATGTGATATATCACATCAATACGGAAAGGATAAAAACCATATGATGGTCATTTACGTAGTAATTCATTGGGTGAAAAGCTATTAGCAACGTTTGTACTTTATGCAGTTATTCATGGTTCATATGCCATGAAAACTGAAATTTAAGCCATTTTTTTTTCTTTGGGAGGGTAGTGTTATGTAGCTAAATAGTGGTAATTAAAAAAATCTGTGTATATTTGAACTATGCAACGAGGATTTTATTTTATATTTATTTATTTTTTAATTTATTTATTCTCATTAAACTTTTGTTTTAATGGTCTCAAGATTCTTTGACAGATTTTTGGTCAAGTTGTTTCCATTAAAAAGTACTGATTTTTAAAAAGTAATAACTTAAAACTGCCACACACACACAAAAAAACAAATGATCCACAAAACGTTCTCCTTTTCTTCTGAAGGTTTTATGATGCATTGTTATCATTAACCAGTCTTTTATTATTAAACTTAAATGGCCAATTGATACAAACAGTTCTGAGACCGTTCTTCCACCACTGATTAAGACTGGGGTGGCAGGTATTGGGGATAATATTCATTTAGCCCCCTGAGCTTCCTGGGCAGACTTGGTGACCTTGCCAGCTCCAGCTGCCTTCTTGTCCACTGCTTTGATGACACCCACAGCAACCGTCTGTCTCATGTCACGAACAGCAAAACGGCCCAGTGGAGGATAGTCAGAGAAGCTCTCAACACATAGACTTGCCAGCAACCGTATCAATGATGGCAGCATCACCAGATTTCAAGTACTTGGGACCATCTTCCTGCTTTTTTCCAGAACGACGATCTATTCCTTCAGCTCAGCAAACTTGTAAGCAATGTGAGCTGTGTGACAATCCCACACAGATACATATTTAGCATGATTTGGCCTGGAGGGTTCAGGATAATCACCTGAGCTGTGAAGCCAGCTGCTTCCATGGGTGGGTCATTTTTGCTGTCACCAGCCACATTGCCATGAAGAACATCTTTGACAGATACGTTCTTGACATTGAAGCACACATTATCTACAGGAGGAGCTTCACTCAAAGCTTCATGGTGTATTTCAACAGACGTCACTTCAGTTGTAACATTGACTGGAGCAAAGGGGACCACCATACCCGGTTTAAGAACACCAGTCTCCACTCGGCCCACAGGGACAGTATCCATACCACCAATTTTGTAGATGTTCTGGAGAGGCAGACACAAGGGCTTGTCAGTTGGATGAGTTGGTGGCAGGATGCAATCCAGAGCTTCAAGCAGTGTGGTTCCACTGGCATTCCCATCTTCCACGGGTGACTTTCCATTCCTTGAACCAAGGCATGTTAGCACTTGGCTCCAGCATATTGTCAGCATTCCAACCAGAAATTGGCACAAATCCTACTGTGTCAGGTTGTAGCCAGTTTTCTTAATGTAGGTGCTGACTTCCTTTACGATTTCCTTGTATCTCTTCTGGCTGTAGGGTGGCTCAGTGGAACCCATCTTGTTAACACCAACAATTAGTTGTTTTACACCCAGTGTGTAAGCCAGAAAGGCATGCTTATAGGTGTGTCCATTCTTGGAGAGACCTGCTTCAAATTCACCAACACCAGCAGCAGCAATCAGGACAGCACAGTCAGCCTGAGATGTGCCTGGAATCATGTTTTTGATAAAGTCTCTGTGTCTTGGGGCGTCAGTGATGGTCACATAATTCTTGCTGGTCTTGAATTTCCACAGGGAGGTATCAATGGTGATACCACGTTCATGTTCAGCTTTCAGTTTATCCCAGACCCAGGCATACTTGAAGGATCCCTTTCTCATCTCAGGAGCCTCCTTCTCAAATTTTTCGATAGTTCTTTTGTCAATCTCACCACATTTGTAGATCAGATGACCAGTGGTGGTAGACTTGCCTTAATCTACGTGTCCAGTGACGATGATGTTGATGTAAGTCTTTTCCTTTCCCATTTTGGTTTAGGTTTAGCAGTTGTTTTCATGACACCTGTGTTCTGGTGGCAAATCTGTTGTGAAAAAGCAGATTGTATTTTAAAAACAAATGTGAGATAAATACCCCTTTGGAGATTAAGAAAAAAACTTAAAAGAATGAACCATCAATAAACTTGCAGTATAATATGATGTTACATAGAAGTTGTTTAAGCAGAACAAAATGATACCAGATGGAAAGCTGGATCTACATAAAGGAATGAAGAACACCAGAAATGGTGACTACGTTTACCTATGCAGTGTATAACCTATGGAGAAGTAAAATGTTTGATAATACAAAGGCCAAGAGGGAAGAACTGGAAGTATACTATTATAACTTTCTTTGTTCTATGTTCTGCTGTATAACATCACATGAAAGTAGACTATGTAAATTAAAGATGTATACTCTAAACCCTAAAGCAACCATTAAAAAAGACAACAAAAAATATAGCTAATTGAACAAAGAAGAAATAGTGCAATGTCTAAAAGCACACAAATAATCCAAAAGAACAGGAAAAAAAAAAAAAGGAACCAGGAACAAAAAAGCAAAATTGCAAATTCAAACCTCAGCATATCAACAATTGTATTAGAAGTGAATGGTCTAAATATATATTAAAAGGCAGAGATTGTTAGATTGCATACAAAAGCAAGACCAAAATATATACCGCCTACAAAAAAAAAACCGCTTTAAAAATAGACACAAATTGATTAAAAGTAAAAGGATAGAAACATATCCTGTTAGCACTTAAAAAAGGGCTAGAATGGCTACTGGTTTCAGAGAAAGTAGACTTTATAGTAAAGGATATTATGAGAGTTAAATAGAGTCATTTTATTTGATAAAGAAGTTAACTCATGGAGAGCCTGGGTGGCTCAGTTGGTTAAGCATCTGACTTCAGCTCAGGTAATGATCTCAGGGACCTGGGATTTAGCCCCACATCAGGCTCCCTGCTCAGTGGGGAGCCTGCTTCTCCCTCTGCCTCTGTGATCTCTCTTGCTTTAGCTCTCTCTCAAATGAATAAATAAATAAATAAAATCTTAAAAAAAAAGTTAACTCATCAAAAAGACAGAACAATTCCAAACATATATGAGCCTAATAAAATAGCTTCAAACTACATGAAACAAAACCAAAAAGAACTGCAAGAAAAACATAGAAATCCATAGTTATGGTCACAGATTTTAACACTTTTCTCTTAATAATGATTAAAACAAGGCTGTATTGGTCAGGGTGATCTTTACTCAATCTACTGTTTCAAATATTAATTTCTCCCAGTAACACACTCACAGATGTACCCAGAAATAATATTCGACCAGCTATCTGGGTGTAACTTAGCCCACTAAAGTTGAAACACAGAATTCACCAATTAGAAAGACCAAGTGGAAATCAATGAAACAGAAAATAGAAAAATGATAGACAATGGAAGCAAGGGATTTTTTTTGGAGAAGGTAAATAAAATTGATAACCCTCTAGCCAGAATGATAAGGAAAACAATGAGAGAAGGCAGAAATTGCCAAGATCAGAAATGAAAAAGATGATATTACTGCAGAAACTACAGATGTTAAAAGGATAACAGTATTCATAATATTATGAACAACTTTTTCCAGCAGATTGAACAACTTAAATGAAATGGGCAACTTCCTTGAAAGACATAGGTTGCCAAACTTCACTCAAGATGAAACAGAATATCTGAATAACTCTATCGTTAAAGAAATTGAATTTGTAACAAACAAACAAAAAACTTCTGCCAGGGGCACCTGGGTGGCTCAGTTGTTAAGCGTCTGCCTTCAGCTGTCTGCCTTCAACTCAGGTCATGATCCCAGGGTCCTGGGATGGAGTCCCGCATCGGGCTCCCTGCTCAGCGGGGAGTCTGCTTCTCCCTCTCCCTCTGCGCTCCACCTCCCAGCTCTCCCACTCGTGCTCTCTCTCTCTCTCTCTCTCACTCTGCTCTCTCTCTCAAAAAAATAAATAAAATCTTAAAAACAAAACAAAGCAAACAAAAACTTCTGCCACAGAAAACTCCAGTCCCAGATGACTTTGCTAGTGAATTCTTCCAAACATTTAAGGAATAAATAATATCAATTATACAAAATTGAAGAAGAGGAAGTACTTTCTAATTCATTATGTGAGTCCAGCGTTTCTCTGATATTAAAAGCAGACAAAGGTATTATAAACAAAACTATGGGCCAGTATCCTCATGAAAGTAAATGCAAAAATTCTTAACAAAATTTTAGCAAATTGAATGAAATGATAACAAATAATGATCAAGTGGAGCTTATTCCAGGAATATAAAGGGGGAATGACATTTGAAAATCATTTAATGGAATTTGCCATATTAACAAACGATTTAAGAGAAACCCATGTGATCATCTCAATAGATTCAGAAAAAGCATTAGATGGAATCTAACATTTATTCCTGTTAAAATTTTCCCAGCAAACTAGTGATACAAGGAAGTTTCCTCAACCTGAAAAAGGCACCTATGAAAAACCTGTACTGAATTCATACATAATGGTGAAAGACTAAATGCTTTTACCCTATAATCAAGAATAAGACAGGATGTTCACTTTTTCCACTTCTATTTATATTATAGTAGGGGTTCTAGCCATTGTGATCAGGCAAGAAAAAGAAATACAAAGCAACCAGATTGGAATAGAAGCAGTAAAAATGATTTTAATCACAGACAACATAACTATATATAAAATCCTATGGAAGCAAAAAACTCCTAGGACTGAGTCTGTTTAACAGGGTTTCAGTACAAAAGATCAATGTAGAAAAATCAGTTGTATTTCTATATGTTACCAATGAACACTTGGAAATTGAAGTTAAAAAATGATACTACTGGGGCACCTGGGTGGCTCAGTCGTTAGGCGTCTGCCTTTGGCTCAGGTCATGATGCTGGGGTTCTGGGATCGAGCCCCACATTGGGCTCCCTGCTCCGCGGGAAGCCAGCTTCTCTGTCTCCCTCTGCCCCTGCTTGTGTTCCCTCTCTCGCTGTGTGTCTCTCTCTCTGTCAAATAAATAAATAAAATCTTAAACAAAACCCAACAAAATGATACTACCTAAAATAGCATACAACATATGAAATATTTAAGGATAAATCTGACAAAAGATGTGCAAAATATATACACTCTAAGCTATATGTTATTGCTGAAAAACTTTAAAAAAACAAATAAATTGAAAGATATAATCTGTTTATGAATTAGAAGATACAATATTGTTAAGATAGTTATTGCCTCCAAATTGATCGACATAATCCCACTTAAAATCTCAGAAAGCAAAATGTAGAAATTGACAAGTAGGTTCTAAAATCCATATGAAAATGCAAAGGACCTTGACTAGTGAAAATAACATTGAAAAAGCATAAAGTTGGAGGACTTTACCCACCTCACTTGAACTCTTATTATAAAGCTACAATCAAGAAAGTGTGGTATTGAGGGGCACCTGGGTGGCTTAGTTGTTTAAGCATCTGCCTTAAGCTCAGGTCATGACCGCTGAGTCCTGGGATCAAGTACCGAGTCCTGTCGGGCTCCCTGCTCATCAGGGAGTCTACTTCTCCCTCTCCCTCTGCCCCTCCCCCGGCTCGTGCTCTTTCTTTCTCTGTCTCTCTCAAATAAATAAATACAATCTTTAAAAAAAGAGATAGTGTGGAATTGGTGTGAAAATACACATATAAATCAATGGAACAATAAGGAGTCCAGAAATCAACCCACACATATATGGTTAATTGATTTTCTCTAAATTGCAAAGGCAGTTTAGTGGAGAAAGGATAGTCTTTTCAACATATGTTACTGGAATAATTGGATATCCATATGCAAAACAGTGAGAAAACCAAGAGAAGTGAAAGCAGTACCCAGTCTGTACACAAATTCATGGCAGCTCTATTTTCCAGTTTGGGACTGGAAACAACCCAAATGTCCATCAACGTGTGAATGGATAAATTGTGGAATCCTGCTTAGCAACAAAAAGGAGTGAACGTGCAACAACATGATGGAATCTCAAAAGTCTTAATGTTGAGTAAAACAAACCAGTAAAAAATAATACATATTGTATGATAATATTAATTTAAAGTTATATGGATGTGTTTATTATCTCATTATTTTGGTGATCGTTCCATGGGTACATGTTTAGGTCAAAATCCAACAAATTGTGCATTTTAAATATTTGCAATTTATTGTCTGTCACTCATACCTCAATAAAACTGTTTAAAAAAAAATCTAACCATGTGTTTAAGAGCTCAGACTGTGGATAGCTAGTCCTCAGTAGGAGTATCTCTAATCTGTGACCAGATTAGACTCGTAGGACTACAGAAACTACAGATGTTAAAAGGATAACAGTATTCATAATATTATGAACAATGCTTTTCATTGTTATGATGCCTCTTTAATCTCCAATTCCTGCAAGCGCAGCATCACCTCAGTGTTGATACGAGAAAGAGATGATGCAACTGAAGCAGCAACAACAGCAAAAACCAACCAACCAACACGCCAAAAGTTACCTTGGCTAAATACTACTATTAAGATCACATCAATTCTTACTACTGATATTTTGCTGTTAACGTAGAGGGAGCAAAAAGAACAGTTGTGTGGGTTATTTAGAAGTCCATCATGAATTTGTAATTATGGAAATAAACTTGAGTTCTTAAAATGTTTGGATTTTAAGTATTACAAAATTTCTTTTGTGTTTTCTATGAGATGACTCACATCCAATACCAATAGTTAAGTTTCTAAAAACGTCTTATAAGTAATATAATGGTGTGCTGGCTTTTTCCATTTCCATCTGTTCTATACATTACTGTTGGAAGTCTCAAAAAAAAAAGATTCTACTCCCTTGTTCAGTTACCATTGGATTCCCATTTCTTACAGAATTAAGTCCTATCTCCTCAGATTGGCTTTGAAAGTGCTCCACCATCTGACTCCTTTCTACTTTTCCTAGATAATAAGAGTGTAGAGGTTAAGAGTATGAACCTTGGATTAAGACTTCTGGTTGTATGGTTCTCTCTATACCTGTTTCATTCCTCAAACATAGGAATAATGATAATACCTACTTCATAGGACTATTGTGAGGATTTTTTTTAAAAAGATTTTACTTGAGAGAGAGCGAGAGCACGCATGAGGGGGAGGGAGGAGTAGAAGGAGAGGGAGAAGCAGACTTCCCACTGACAGGGAGTCCAACTCCGGACTCAATCTCAGGACCCTGTGATCATGACCTGAGCAGATGCTTAACCCACTGAGCCACCCAGGTGCCCCTATTGTGAGGATTAACTAATTTGTGCAAGTTCTTAGAATAGTGCCTTGTTTATAATAAGAGCTCAAGAAGTTTTTTTTTTTTTACTTCATATTTTATCTACCTCCTCCTATATGCCATCCCATGCATGATTTATTTCCATCACATCACTTGTTATTTGTTATGGAGAGCTGAATTGTGTCCCCTACCCCCCAAATTCATATGTTGAAATCCTAACCCTTGGTACCTCAGGGTACTGCATTTGAAGATAAGACTTTAAAGAGCTCGTTATGAGTGGCCCTAATCCAATCTGACAAGTGTCCTTATAAGGAAAGGAAATTTAACACACAAAGAGACACTGGGGCAGGTGCACAGAAGAAGGACCATGTTAGAACATAGGGAGAAAGCAGTCATCTGCAAGCCAAGGAGAGAGGCTTCAGAAGACACTAACTTGCCAACCCCTTGATCTTGGATTTCCAGCCTCAAGAACTCTTGAGAAATCAATTTCTGTTGCTTAAACTACTTAGTCTGTGGTATTTTATTATGGCAGCCTGTGCAAACAAATGCATTCTTCCTAAATACAGTGCATTTTCCTGTTTTCACATTTTTACCCAAGCTGTCCTATTTTTCTTGAATACTCTTTCCTGTAAAGCTTCTTCTAAATTATATCTCCTCCAAAAACTGTGAGGGACATGAAGTTCCTTCTGTTGGAATTAATGTCCTCCTCTATTTTTTAAAAAATATTTTGTTTATTTATTTTAGAGAGAGGGAGGGAGTGCGTGAGCATGCACAAGTGGGGAGAGGGGCGGAAAGGTAGGGAGGGGGAGAATCTGAAGCCGACTCCCTGCTGAGCCAGAGCTGGAGGAGGGGCTTGATCACAGGACCTAAAGATCATAACCTGAGCCAAAACCAAGAGTCAGATGCTCCACTGACTGAGTCACCCAGGCACCTCTGTTTGGTCCTCTGTTAAAGAATACTCACTGTGACTTGTATTCATCATAGGTTTGTGAGCTCCTGAAGGATAGGAAATGATGTATTTTTTTTTTAATCTTAGCCAATCAGAATTTTTTGTACATAGGAGCCTCTCAATAACTATTTATTAACTTGGATTGTTGCCCCAGGTTCTATGATAGCTACTGACTGGGAATCTCAATTATGTTTTCTTGTCCCTCTGAGTTCGATAGCAAATTGAGTATATTCTAAACCGTCAGCACTGATAGATGCATAGGCTACAATAAGTCAGGAACAGGGAATGATTATCTTGCAGGAAAAATTGCACTTATCTAGTTGTCTGGGGCTACTCGATTTTGCTCGGGTACTTGCTAAACATTATCTATGTGTTCACTAAGTTATTCCTCACAAGGTTACACGTGAGTTAAGCAACATTATGGTGATGATATTACAGATGATAATACATAGAAAAAATCAATAAATTTTGCAGAATTGCCCAACTAAGATGTGGTAGGGCTAGAAAAAGAACTTAGAACTTTCTGATTCCAGAGCCCAAACCAGAAGGATGGGCCTCTATGATTCTGAGTTCAGGGACTGGATCATTGTCCCACTTAATGGCATTTTCTATGACTTTTCTGTAGCTATGAGCTTCACATTTGTTCCCTGGGAGCATCAGAGATGCCTGAAGTTCCATATCTGTAATGGAGAAAAGAAAAAGATATTTATATTAAGAATGATTAGTGAGGTAGAGGCAACATCCTCAAGTCTAAGGATCTCTAGCTGCCAATGGAACATTTGGCAGAACCAGACAGAAAAAAATCTCTAGGCAGTATTCTTTAAGGGATACTACTGACCTGGCACTACCCGTTCTTGACACCTAATTCATGGCCTGGAGGGATCTTCTCAATTTAGATACTTACATGTCATGGTTCCTTGAAGGAATTCTTTTTACTAGCTAAAGAATTAAAGTTATGTTATTTATGAAAAAACTCAAAATAGTAAAGAATGTAATAAAGTGAAAAGTGTAAGTCCCTTCCAAGTCCCCCTAATTCTTCTAGAAAGGTTATATGCATTTATGAACGTTTAAGAAAATAAATGGGATCATACTACACACATATTTGTTTTCTTTTTAATGACCATATACACTTCTATTGTATAAAGTCAATACCCGCATACATTTATCTGTCTGTACTTGCAGAAATATACCTAATAAGGTAAATTTCCCAGAGTGGAAAGCTAGGTAAATGGGTTCTTTACCTTAAGGCAAAATAGCCTGTGGAAAATGACTAACACTGTACAATAAAAATTACAGGTAATTTGATATATTTACATATAACCATTTACAAAGAGTATGTAGAGAGTGGCATGCAGTCATTCTTATCATAGCATGGACCTGATGATAGCTGTTAGCCAGGCCACGTGGGGTTACTTCAAGGCCTTGGCATGTTGTGTCAGAGAATATCGGTGTCTGTGGGCTCCATGTATTATTTCACTTTAGAGCTGTTTTAAGAAGTCTGTTTCTGGCACCAGGAAACTTTATATAAAGCTCTGAGTCTTAGCTTATGCATATACTTAAACTATGATCTTTAGATACTAAATTGTTACAAATGTATTTCTCCAGAAAGTTTTGTTTCTCTCAAACATGATCCATATGGTGGTCACTCCCTGCTTTACTTGTTAACTGCAGAAAAAGATACATGATACTTTACTTCTCTATCTTGCATCTAATCCTTGTGCTTCTGGATTTTCTTTGGTAGTTTATTCTCTCTGACGTTATCAGTGTTCTGTTGAGAGCAGTGGTATTGGGAAGGGCATTTAGCATTGCTTTTCTCTTTCAAGTTCAAGTTGAAAAATAAAACCCCATTGTGCTGCATGACACTTCCTGTGCAATGCCAATGACACTTCCCTCCCTTTCATTGTAGCTCATGGTAACTTATGAGCATTACCTTTAGATCTTTGATGTTCAGTGTCGATAGGCACACACAGCCTATTATTACTCAGGTGAATTGATTACAATACTTTATAGTGGTTTGAATCTTTATGGGATAGGTAGTTGGAACAGAAATCTTTTACTCCTAAGGAACAAAGGAAAACATACTGGCAGAGCCACAGGCTCTGTCTTCCAATATTTATTCTCTTTCTAATAGAATATATATAATAAAAGATATCTACCTGAGCATATGGCTACCTAGTTAAAGATTATATCCCAGTAGCCTTTATAGATAGTTGTGGCCATGTAACTAAGTTCTGACTAATGGCAAGTGAGCAGGAGTGATGGGTGCAATTTCCACATTGTGCCTTTAAAGGATAGGGTAGAACCTGCCCAAAGTAGTGTTTCTGCCTCCTGTTGACTGGAGTATGAACATGCTGTCATCTGGAGCAGTCATCTTGGACTGGGAGATGTTGATGATGGCAGCCAGAAGAGGAAAGGAACTGGGTCCCTGATGTTTATGGGATTTTCATGACAGCCCCGGATCTTCTAGCCATCCTGTTTTATGAGAAAGAGATACAATTCTTTCTTATTTAAGCCACTGTTCTTTTTGTTATAACAGAAATACAAACATAGCACAAATAAATATATATATACACATATGAACACACACACACACACACACACAACCTTAGTTAATAAAGTATCCAAACTAGAACTTCGATATGTGAGATGTCTTAGATTAAAAATATGTCAACATATTTCAGCTTGTATTTTTTTTCCTGTTTTTATAATTGACATTGTCTTTTGGCAACCTCGATAAACCTTCACATTAGTTAAATGTGGAATGATGAATAGGGACAGTTAACAAGGCATATATCAATCAGACTTTCTTTTTTTTTTAAAAATGAGGTTTTCAGAGTTCTTTTTTTTTTAAGATTTTCATTTATTTATTGAGAGAGAGAGAATGGTAGAGAGAGAGCATGAGAAGGAAGAAGGTCAGAGGGAGAAGCAGACTCCCTTCTAAGCGGGGAGCCCGATGTGGGACTCGATCCCGGGACTCCAGGATCATGACCTGAGCCGAAGGCGGTCGCTCAACCAACTGAGCCACCCAGGCGCCCTCAATCAGACTTTCTGATGAGATCATAAGCTATAGTAACAGAGTATTTTGCAGTGGTAAATTCTCAAATGCCTGTTATAAATTTGCAATTTGTAAATGCTTCCAAGCTAAGCATAATTTTTAGGTTGGATATAAGAAGAGCATTTAAAGTCAGAATGTAATGGAAATAATAAAACAAAAGCAACAGCTTCATATTTATTCATTTCTACCTGAGAACATGTTCCTAAGATTTTCATTATAAATTTACAAAAAAGTTGTACATTATATTAATTTGTTCATAAAATATATTCAACCAATCATTTGTATCAACTTCTGAGAAGGTCTTACGAATGACAAGATTGATTGCTTGCAGGTTAATCTTTTAGTCTCAGGGAGATAGAGGAAGGGGTAAGCTGGGGGAGCTGTTGCAGATGGGATGGGACTAAGAGCATTGCAGAAAGAGGAAAAGTAAATGGTCTAGAGTACCCGTTAATTCATTTTCCACAATTTATTTAGTGCCTATTATATTTCATGTTTTATCCTAGGTGCTGAATGTTCACAGCCTAATAATCTTTAATTTCTATCCTAAAGATGCTTATGATATAGTTGGGGAGGCAAACAAGTAAACTGGCTATAAAACAAAACAAAGTCATTGGTTTTCCATTTCATTAATTTTTGTTAATTTCTAGAGACAGCTCTACATTGGGTCCTTTAGAGTATGGCACATTCCTGGACACGGCAATTGGTTCAAGGATGTACAAATAACTCTGACCAATTAGTGAGTCTCTTGAGATTTGGTATATAGAAGCTGGAAAGAGAGGATCTCTTTTTCATTTGGATGATAAGTTTCTGTCACTGGCAACCTTAATATTCCCAATACAGGCTGTGAATGAATTTCCTGGGAGGATTTAGTTATTTGATAATTAAAAAATGTAATGAGTAAGTGGATGATTTTTGTGTCACACCAGCCAGTATGCCGTCTGCCTTCACATTTGGCCTTTGTTTTCACTCTTCCACCCCCTTGTCCTCCTCCCCCTTCAACCCACATACCTACTGGCCTCTAAGATTCAGTATTTATTTGCATTCCTCAACATGAAAAGGAAATTCATAGGCATCGGTGAGCAATGTAGATTTTCTTGAGGATATATAGGAGAGGGAGAGGGAGTGGGAAAAGTATATTACATAACAAGTAACTTTGTACTGCAAAAACCCTCTTTAGCAATTTCTAAGTCTCTGCTTGGCCCTCTGATGCTGGCCTTCCTTTTATCTCTTCACTGCCCACCCCCCGCCCCCAAGGTCTTTACTTTTCCCCATTCTGGTTCCTGACCTCTGGATATTTCTCACTCAGAATAATTCAGCTCTGGCCTAACTCACGCAACTCTATATTCTTTCATCCATTGCTCCATTCAACAGACAAAAGATACCCCAGAGAGTAAAATCTACCTTCCTTAGAATGTATCAGATAGAATGTAAGTCACAAAATTTTTAAGTCACATATAAAAGCTGACCAAAAAATAATAATAAAATGGATCTGAGTATAGAGCTGATTTAAATTAGGGATGTAAAGTATTCTTGCATAGGTGGGTTAGGGCAGAGTGTGCAGGAATAGAGAGATATATTCCAATTTGGGAATTTCTCTTACACTGAATATAATCAAGTTGATGTTTCCATAAGAACTCTGTGAATGTGTATTTCTCCTACAAGATATTTGACCTGATGGACACTTTGCTAATAATTAGACTTCCAGAGGTGGGTGGGTGGGTGGGTGGTAAGCAAAGAAGTCATCATATAATGTATTCAGCCTTCGGGATAGAGTTTCCAAGTGAGAGGATGTCTGGTTATTACTATCCCGTCATCTTTATGTTTCTCCTTTTTCTCTTGTCTTTTTCTTCCAATTCTAGCTTTTTCAGGACCTAAGGTTCAGGAGGCAATTCCTTATGGAGAACTGGAAATGCTGAAATGCACTGGGTCTTGGGTTGGTATACTGATCTTATTTATTTATTTATTATTTTTTATAAAGATTTTATTTATTTGAGAGAGAGAGAGGGTGAGCACGAGTGGGGAGGGGCAGCAGGAGAGGAGAGAGAGAATCTGAAGCAGACTCCACACTGAATGCGAAGCCCAGCGTGGCGCTCTGTCCCACAACCGTGAGATCATGACCTGAGCCGAAACCAAGAGCCAGGTGCTTACCTGACTGAGCCACCCAAAGTTCCCTGATTATTTCTTTTTAAAGTTGAATTTCCTGTTCACCAGAAATGATGACTTGGAATACTCATGGACATATTTCAAATCCTGAAACAAAGGGAGGATGTAAATTCTTATAAATTTAGAATTGTTGGACAACTGTCCATAGTTCAGTTTTCTTAGAACTGGACAACACATCATTCTGATTCTTTTTCATATCCAAAAGCTGTTTGTCCCATTTTTATTTTGTATTGCTAGTGGTATAAGTGTATCTTTGTAGGCCTCTAAAGCTATCTGGTAGGTAGGCAGAGTATAAATAACCTTTATTGTTATTGTCATTGAATGTAGCATTCACTCTGTTTTGCTGCCATTAATAAACCATTCAAGCAATGTTGTTGCAATGTATAATATTAGCAGAAGACTCCCTAGGGAGACATATAAGCGGTTGCTTAATATTCTGCTTGTTCCTCAGTCTGTCTCTCTACAGGCAGAGATGTTACAGCATGTCCAAAGTTCATTTGAAAAAATGTATAAGATCTATGAGATCAAAAAATAACACTAAACATTTTACTGTAATTCATAGAATTGCTTTTGCTTTAGCATTTTTGCTAAATTAGGAGATCATAAATTAAGTTAATATGCTCTTGAAATTTTTATTCCTCTTTAGATATTTTTGTTTGAACATACAGAATAATTCCCACAGACCTATATATCAGGAGTAATTTCTCAACAGCTTGGTCAAACTAATATAAATAAACTTAGAAGCCAAGTGAATTTTTACTCAAATACTCAATTATGAACTAGCTATTGAGCAAAGGTAGCCTGTACTTTTTTTTTTTTTTCTCACAGTACTTCATTGATGACCTGGTAGAGCTCAGATTCAGTCTTGAAATTTTAATCCAGTAAGAGTAGTATATAGTAAAGCCTGGAACCATTGGCATTTTAAGAAGATGTGAAGTAATGCATACAAATGAATACGCAACCAAGTGCTGTTGTGAAATTTGGCTCTGAAGATTTTCAGAGAAATAGTGGAATCTCAAGGACCTGCTTAAATTTGAAAACTAATCACAACTACATGTTGCTGTTGGCAGCTAGGTTCTGCAGACCTTTAAAATAATTTTGTCTTCTGGGGCGCCTAGGTGGCTCAGTTGTTAAGGGTCCTGGGATCCAGCCCTGCATGGGGCTCCTGCTCAGCGGGAAGCCTGCTTCTCCCTCTCCCACTCCCCTGCTTGTGTTCCCTCTCTCGCTGTCTCTGTCAAATAAATAAGTAAAATCTTTAAAATAAAATAAAATAAAATAATTTTGTCTTCTTCATTGCATTAGTTAGTTGTAGCTCTCAGCTTCACACAGAAATCCCTTTTAGAATTTGCTTGGGGACTGGGGCGCCTCGGTGGCTCAGTTGTTAAGCGTCTGCCTTCGGCTCAGGTCATGATCCCATGCATCAAGCCCTGCATTGGGCTCCCTGCTCCATGGGAAGCCTGCTTCTCCCTCTCCCACTCCCCCTGCTTGTGTTCCCTCTCTAGCTGTGTCTCTCTCTGTCAAATAAATAAATAAAATCTTTAAAAAAAAAAAAGAATTTGCTTGGGGACTTATATTAGATTTTTGTTGTTGTTGTTATGTAGCAAATGATCTCACAATTTAGTGGCTTAAAACAGCAACCATTTATTTAACTTAGGATCCTGCTGTACAGTAATTTGCGTTGGGCTCCGATTGGATAGTTCTTCTGCTGATTCTAATTGGTTTCGCTCATGCATCCGTGGTCATCTGCTGTTCGGCTGTGATGTATTGGGTTTTGGGTTGGCTGGCTGTGGGGTGGGACAAAAGGAATGACTGGGGCACAAGTCTTTTATTATCATGCGGGCTAGACTGGGGTCATTCACATAGTGAATCAGAGTCCTAAGGGTAGCCAAAAAGAGGATGAGACCCACTGCACAGGTGCTTATCAAGTTTTTGCATGAGTCACGTTTGCTGATGTCTTATTAGCCAGAGCACGTCACCTGGCTGAGCCCAGAGTCAGAATGGGAGTCACATGGCAGGGGGGCCTAAATACAGGAAAGGAGTGATTTTGTGACAGTGTTGCAATCTATCACGGTAATAAAGATAGGTTTGGATAGCCAGAAGCAGCTGTAGACATTGTTCATCAATAGCTGTAACAGTCTTTGAGATAGTCAGATTTCAAGCTGCGAATGTAATCTCTCAACAGTTGTCACTGTTTCCAAAGTGTGGCTTGTCCATGTCATCTTGTCCAGAAAGGGAGCACGGTGCTTTAAAATTCCCTTGGCCTTGGATTCCAGAGAATTGGCTTCTTGTCTGGCACTACTATAAATTCACTGTGTGACATGGAACAACTCATGGACCTTCTCTGGATCATTCATTTTTCAAACTTAAATTGAGGTATTGTTTCTAGGACTAAGATATTTTGAGATTTAAAATGAATAGCTTTAAATTCTTCATGATCCTGAAGAATTTAGAAAAGAATTTAAAAATCATAGAATTATGGAGCTCAGTGAATCCAACACCTTATTCTTAATGGTGTGGGAAATGAAGCCTAGAGAGACTTAGTCAAGACCCCGGGCTGTTGGTCTGTCTTTACATGTCATCTCCAAACTGAAATCTTAGCCATGGTACTCACACTGTTAATGTTATCTCAACAACCAAACAAGCTCCATCTCACCAACTTCTCATTTTCTCAGAATTCTGGGGCTTGGCGATCTCATGTACTGATTTCCTCATCCATGACATCAATAGTGTAGCAATTTCCTGTAAACTATGGTTTGATCATAGTAAAATATATTAACTGCGGTGAGCGATGAAATTGCCCGTGCTGTTATTGTGTGAGCCACACTTTGGAAACAGTGACAACTGTTGAGAGATTACATTCGCAGCTTGAAATCTGTGATCTCCTCTGAACCCAGAAAAATGGCCTTTATTTGGAAGGAGGAAGTGGAGGGCCAAGAACAGTTATTTTTAAAATCAACTTAGCTGCATATTAAGGCTATCTGTCTGTTCGTATCAGGATCATGCTTGCATCCACAGCAGCGGAGTTTGGGAATAAGGAAAACAGAAAGCTCAATTTCTTTGGATTCAAAAGATATCTCTTTCCTCTCAACCCCTAGAACCTTTTGTTGATACAAACATTTGGCACTTAAATTTTAAGCCCTCTTTCGGTATAGGGAATGAGTTTTATCCTGTATGTATCTCTGAAAGCCCCTAACTGAATCCCCAGCCAGAAAATAATCTAGATAAAATTCTGAGCACAGAGTCTGTTCCATAATAAACACTTAATAAATGTTAGCTGTTTTTATTATTTTTAGTCCAAAGAAGGTGCTCACTAGTTTTTGATGGATTGATTTCTCTTTTTTGCAACTATTCTCTGCTTCATCCAGTCTGTGGAAAGTTATGTGAACTTATAAAACCTTATTCTGTTTTATATTAGGGTTATGGATAGAAAAATCATGAGAGAAGTATAATTGTTTTTTGACCTATATCATCAATTAATATTCAATGATTTGGAGCATGTTTTGTATATATATGTTTGTGTACGCCAAAATTTAATCACACAGAAGGACAAGTAGAGGTTGCTTTGTTTGAAATTACTCTCTTAAATGATTCCAAGTAATGCTTGAGTCCTGTTTAAAAAAAACTGCCAAGTCTTCTTGCATCAAAATCCCAATTTGCATATCACTTTACATATTGAGTCCCAAAGGCTTCAATTCAAAGGATGGAAAATAAAATTAAACGAATCAATTAGTGTATCTTACTGCAATTGTATTCAAACCCAATATTAAGGGCATTACATAGAAATTACATAACAGATTTAGAAAGCAATTCAATTTAATCACATCTTAGATTAGGAGGGACAGGAACCCAGCTCAAGAGCTGGAGAGAAATGCCAGTCAGCTGTTGTGCTGCGGGGCTGGGGAGAAGAGTTCTGGTCTGTCCTGGTTGGGATAGCTCCTGGCCAGCCTGAACCAGCTCAGCACTACAATCCTGACCCAAGGCTGGGGTTTCCAGGAGGGGCCTTCATCTTTCAAAGATTCTATTTGAGCTCTTGCTGTTACGACCATTTAATTTCTGGTAATGTTAGAATTTTAAAATTGGTACTGAGTAGCTCCTAATTGTACAATATCTTTGTGCTGGGAAAATATTTTATAGGATCAACTGCTCCGTGCCTATCTCTGTTCCCTTCAGCCATTTTCAAAAGTCCTGTTCACTTTATTCTGTGAGGCGCATTTACCCAACATAGATTGCGTACCTGGACCTTGCTATCTGATAAAGGAGCCGCCTAGTCACATGTGACTAGTGTGGCTAAAGAATTAAATGTGCCGGGCTAGATAGACTGGAACTAGAGAACAAAGGTGCTAAATATTCAGCTTTGAAATGCCAATGCCACAGTTCATGAATAAGGTAGAAAATTTAGAAGAATGCATGCCCTATTTTTTTCTCCTCCCCTCAGACAAGATCAAGATTTTTTAGCTGTAGAGGATAAGAGGGAGGTGCCAGATGAAAAGGAACAGGCGTGTGTCACTCAAACACAGTGTCTGTGTGGGAGTCTGTCTGCTGCTTATATGCTGAGGGCCCGTGTGAGCTGTCTTCTTGGCTGGCCAGTGCACAGAAGGCACCGGCCTTAGCCAGCACTCTGCTGCAGGCTGGTCTGTGCCCTGTGACCTTGTTCAGCACTCATTCAGTCCACTCTGTGGGGCAGCTCCACCTTCCAAATGCACTCCTCTTGCTTTCCGAATGCCTTCTTTTAATGCTCTTGACATCTTCAGAACGGAGGGTGGGACAATGGATACCCTAAACGGGTGGTGTTATTGCACAGATGAAAGTCACTGGCCCTGGCCAAGAGGGAACAAGTCAGGCCAGCTCATGAGCTGCTAGGGTCTGGGCAGAGGTTGGAGACAGCCTTCCCTCTCTACTGCCTAACTTGTGTCATCTTTTACAGGTGTACGTGGTCTTTTGAGATTGTAATAGGGCTGCAAGTTGTGCTTCTGTTTTTCACACTCATGTGCTGAATTTCAGGGTAGTTTTTGCCTTGTGGTGTCCCTCCCTGAGCCCTACTTCCCAGCTTAGGTTATATGTTGTTTCTGTGTGTTTGCACAAATTGGCAGATTGTATTGTCCCCAAATGGCCACCGCAATATTTCCAGTCCCACATGCTCTTCACAGCCTTGCCACTCTCATTGGGAAATGGAATCTGTTTCCCTCTCCTTGAAGCTGAGTGGGACTTTGCAACTGTCTTGACGAGTTAAGTGTGGTGGAAGTGAAGCTACGTGACTCCAAGGCCAGGTCCTAGAAGACGGTATAGCTACCACCAGGTGGTCACTCATTCTTTCTCTCTCTCTCTCAAGATGTTCATCTTTGGAACTTAGCCACTATTTCTAAGAAACCTCAAGTTTTTTCACATTGAGGGCCATATGGAGATGCTCACATGGGGAAGAACTGAGGCCCCAGCATCAACTGTTAACAAGTTTTCCAGCAGAGGCCATCAGACATCACAGAGTTGAGAAAAGATGTCTGCATTGTGTCCTGATCACACATATGAAATGGGTGGCTTTACATTGCCAAGCTTTAGGTCATTTCTATGTAGCCATAGTAACTGACACATACAGCAGCCTATGCTTATCCATATTATTTCACCCATGAGACTACTCCCATTGTAACTGTCTGATGACTTCTGTCTCCCTTGTAGACTCTTAAGTTCCTTGAGGACAGACCTAGGTCACATTCATCAGTCTATTCCCTCTACCTTGAACAACACCTATGAAGTAAGGACCCAGCAATGCTGAGTTTTTAAAAAATGGGTAAGGAAGTAAATGGTTTTGATTCTTGATGGAGAACAGGAATTAAGAAGTGAAAGGACAGCATTATGGCCATGATGGCTGAGAGGAATATTCATAGACATAGTTCATCTGGATTTCAGACGGCATTTGCCAGAGCCCCTCTTGATATCTTTGCATGAGCTAGATTATAATGGTTAGAAGGATTTGTAGTCCATTTAAAATCTAGATCCAAGGAGTGTTGATATAGAATTTGTATCAGTCTCAAGGAAGGCCTATAGGGGAATATGGCTAGAAATTTAAGCTGGCCTTTTCACATTTGCATAAAGACATTCAGAATATGCTTAGCAAATTGGCTTAAAACATGTTAGCCAAAGAAAAAGTAACTGCACTGGATGAATTCGAAAAGACTGTGACAATTTAGAATAAGGGCTAAAATAAACAGGATAAATTTAATAGAGGTAAGTGTAAAATATATAATTTTTATTAAAAATATCAATTATGTAGGTGTAGGTACTTAACATAAGAGGAGACCTAGGGGTTTTAGACTTCCTGCAAGCTCACCAGTCAGCAGTGGTGTGAGGAGGTTGCTCATGCAATCCAAGGTCTGTTAATAAGTAAGAGAGTTTTTAGATCAAGGGAGATAATAGTCCCACTGTACTAGAGCTTTTTTTATCTGGGTTCTCAGTGTGCCTTATACTGTTCCAAGGACTATATATAACGTCTCACTGAATCCTCAAGCCACCCTGTAGGGAAAAGTAGTATTATCCCTCCCACTTAATAAAATGAGGAAATTGAACAGAGGGGCATTAAGTGATTTTCCCATGTTACCCATCCATTCAGTAGCAGGGCTGGGATATGAACTGACTCCAGAGCTTGCTCTCTTACTACCCTAGTTCTTGGTACCTCATTACAGAAAGACATGGAAAGCTGCCATCTGTCCAGAAATGACAGCGGAAAGTGAGCAAAGGAACTGGGATCTTTGAGTTGGAGAAAAGACAAATTGAGGGGTTTTGAAATGAATGAAGGGCAGTTTACATTTGAAATATGGAAGAATCATCTTACAAAGCCATTAGTAAAAAGATTGGGATGCTGGCAGGTAGTAGCAGATGATGAAAGGCTGCGGCAGTCTGGCTACTACAATGCATGCGGCACTCGGGGGTTGCTGGTACTGTAGCTTTGCTTCCAGTTCTGAAATCTGAAGATGCTAGTGTGTCCTTTGATTTCCTCCTTCATTGTCCATGATCTGTAGACTTAAACTATTTTTTCCTGCATTATCCAGAAATTTATGTGACAGAACAGCACGTTCGGTCGTATCTTAGGATGTCGTAGATTTGTTTTGAGCTTTGGTTAAATCATCATAGGAAAGAAATGTCCCTCTGGGTTTTGAAATACAGCTGAAGAAGACGCTCTGGGGCTTTTGGATGGGGATGTTACTCATAGACCTTAGCCCAGGGCTTGGAGCATAGTAGACATTTAATTAAGGTTGGAAAAACCTTTGATATTTTCACCGAATTGTTTTCCACATAAGGATTTATTAAAATGTATCAATTTCGTAAAATCTATAAGAAAGTTATAATTAATGTAAGTTAATTAAATATTAAATTAAGTATAAATTTATAATTAAATATAAATCTATAGATATATAACAGATAAATTTAATACATTAATATACACACGAATATTTTATATAAATACATAACAAATAGTATGATATATAATAATACTTAATATGTATATTATATGTAGTAATATGTTTAAGAAATATTATATGTAGAAATATATAATAAATAATATATAAATACATCTATAAACATATATACAATTTATAAGAAGTTTATGGCCCCTGAACTATGGACTAGTGTTTGTTGGCATGGAAATAGTCAGGGGTAATGTTCTAAATATTTAACTATGGTAAGGCATGGGCACCAGCTGATCAGTATGGATGGTCAGAGGGCTGGAACAGAGTCTTAGGGATTCCCTGATGTGCCAGGCATTAAAATTTTAGTTTTGAGATTGTGGGGAGGGTTGAGAGGGTGCCCTAAGAGTCAGTTTTAGGTGGTGGTCAGTTTTAGAAGGTAGTCAGGAAGAAATCTTTCAGAATTTTAATAGCCAAGTACAGTCATACAAGCTCTCACAAGTATGGATGTAGTAAAGGAAGATTTCCCAGGGAGTCCTAAAAAATGAGGATTAGCTGGGCAGTAGGAAGAGTGCTGGACTTGTAGATTCAGAATTAAAATCCAGATTTTCTTACATCAAGCCTTGTGCTTATCTCTTGATATTGGTTGGTGTCTATAGTGGGTTGGATGGTGGGCACTATAAAGGTATGTCCACATCCAACCCCTGGAACCTGTAAATGTGATTTTATTTAGAAAAAGTATCTTTGTAGATGTCATTAAGTTAAGGATCTTGGGATGAGATCATCCTTGATTAGCAGGGTGGCCCTAAATCCAGTGACATGTGTCCCTATGAGAGATAGAAGAGGAGAAGACAAAGACATCCAAAGAAGAAGAGGCCACATGACCACAGAGGCAGAGACTGGAGTGATGTAGGCAAGGAAGCCAAGGAATGCTAGAGCCACCAGAAGCTGGAAGAGGCAAGAAAGAGTCTTCCCTTGAGCCTCACTAAGGGATTATGGTCCTGCAGACACCTTGATTTGGGGTTTCTGTCCAAAATAAAATTTATAAACTTTTAAAATAAATTTTAAAATAAATTTTTGTTGTTTTAAACCACCCTGTCTGTGGTAATTTGTTACAAAAGCCCTGAGGAACTAATGCCTATGCATAAACACATGGGAAAGGACTTACCAGAGGGCCTGAGTATAAATGGAAAGTTCAATCATCACCTGCTTTTCTCTGCTACCCAGTGGCAGTGCTGGCTGTTATAAAAGTTTATAGGAGATAAAGAAGAAAAAGTAGCACACAGTTAAGATGTAGTGCCATAATATTTCAATTCCACTAGGGTAAGTAACAAGCTCGTGAAATCACCTTTTAAAATTGCCTCATAAATGAGGCCATTAGTTAAAAATGTTAAGTTTAAATTGGGGGTCTATGTAGGAAATAATTTGGCCTTGTCTAGAGAGAAGTCTATCCTTTAGTATTGGATTCTGGGAGGAAATCAATGTCAAACCTGATAGGAGTGTCTTTGTCTAGGGCGGGTGCTGGTCATACTAGAACTTAGGGCAGGGCTGGACATACCAGATAATCACCCATGTGATTTAGGGTGAGGACTTTGGGTCATTTGTATCAGTTAACTTGGAGGCTGAGATCAGCCATATGAACAATCAATTAATCATGTCTATGTAATGAAGCCTCAGTAAAGCTTTGGAACCAAGGGTTGGGTGAATTTCCCTGATTGGCAATACTCTGTGTGTATTGGCATGCACCAATGCCAAGAGGGAACACATCCTGAGAGGACAGTAGAAGCTTCGTGTTTGGAACTTTCCCAAACTTTGTGCCATGTGTCTTTTCCCTTGGCTAATTTTAATTTGTATCCTTTTCCTATAACAAAACCTAATTGTTGGTATAATGGCTTCCAGTGAGTTTGGTGAGTATTTCTAGGAAACTATCAAACCTGGGTGTCGTTTTGGGAACCCCCTAAACTTGCAATTGGTGTCAGAAGTGTGGGTGGTTCTGTGAAGGACTATGCCTTCAGATCATTCAGCTTGCTAATTCTAGGTGAAAGTCATTTGTCAAGGTAGTGAGGGGTCCAGGGTACAGAAAGTTGAATGGGGAAACCTCACAAACAGACGGGGAAGACAGGGCTTCCCACTCTGGATAGGGATATCTGAAAATGATATCCCAGACTCCAAACTCTCATTTTGTCACACTACTTATTTGAGACCATTTATACCTCATGCAAGCCACTGTGAGAAGGAGCATCTTCATGGGCTCCTTTTCCTTCTGCCTGATTGCTCCACCGTGAACATGTGGGAGAGTGGTGAGACTTGCCGTTCCATCTGTTGGGGCCCCCATCCCTTGAGCCAAGAACCAGAAGCAGAAGTGCTATTTTGTTTTTCTCTCCTCACTATTATCTTGGTTAACTCTTAGGTAAAAGATGTTGCTCTTCATGTAGTTTCAATTCAAAATTGTCAGTAATACTAGAACTAATTAAAAAACTGACTTAGAGTTTTTGGAATTCAAATACAACACATCAAGAAAAGCAGGAAATAATGGTGCTTAGCTGTGCTCTACATATTTGAGATTGTGAGAAAAATGGGATATCATAGAAATTGAGTATTTTCTAAGACAACCCATTTGACATTCCTTGATAACAGTTAATAAGACATATCTCTGAGGGCACCTGGGTGGCTCAGTTGGTTAAGCGACTGCCTTCGGCTCAGGTCATGATCCTGGAGTCCCAGGATCGAGTCCCGCATGGGGCTCCCTGCTCAGCAGGGAGTCTGCAAAAAAAAAAAAAAAAAAAAAAAAAAGACATATCTCTGAGCTTTTTTTTTTTTAAAGATTTTATTTATTTATCTGTCAGAGAGAAAGAGAAAGAGCACAGGTGGTGGGGGGGATGGCAGGCAGAGGGAGAAGCAGGCTCCCCACTGAGCAAGGAGCCTGATGTGGGACTCAATCCCAGGACCCCGGGATCATGACCTGAGTCAAAGGTAGACGCTTAACTGACTGAGCCACCCAGGCTCCCCTCTGGGCTTTTAAAAATAGTTGTGTGTGTGTGTGTGTGTGTGTGTGTGTGTGTGTGTGTGCTGTCATTGTATGTTAAAATTAATTTCTAGGATACACATAAGAATATGAATACTTGTTTGGTAAATGTATATAAGAAAAATACTCCTGTGTTTCTCACACACAGTAATTCACTTCTGACACCAGATGTGTGGCTTTTACCAAACAATTCTCTAATACTAGCTTGGGGGGGTGGAATCCTATAGTACACTTCAATTTTGACACTATCCAGAGTTAGTGCGGATCCCACAGGTTAAAGGCTCAGTCCTAAAAGACTGCCCCCTTCACCTCCGACTTCAGAAACAAACTCAAGTTGAAATTGTCACCTGTACTTCTGGATAACTGGCTAAAAATTAGGGTTCCTATTAACCTCTCCTTAAGTTTAAT